>NW_028145943.1:802500-810000 GCF_977016875.1 Pavona decussata
CTGTTTGGTGTTTTCCAAGAGTATTTACGATATTAAAATACGGTTTCACAACTCATTTTCACAACGCGAGTCTTTTTGCTTCTCGAGCACGCACATGGCTTCTCCTTACGTCACTTGTCGTCTTGACGACACATCTCGTGTCCAGTCCCTTGAGAGGCGCGTACTTATAGTTCCTATACCTAACACTCTCCCCTAACTTGAAAAGAAATGTCATCCGTGACATTTGACAACATTTGGCATGCAATACAGAACAAAACTTTACGAAAGTGGCCTTTTTTTGTTTAGGATTCCTTGCTTCTTAAATCTTGGAGTGGGTTGATCAGGCCCAGCTCCTTACAGACCACGTAACATCTCTCAGTTCATCTGTCCAAACTAGTGTTCAAGATTCTGTAGCACAATAACCATCTTCAGACAGTTCTTACAGCATTCACAGAATGAATGTCAGAATTGAATACACTTAAGAAAACTCGAATTTTTTTTTTTTAAACAATGTGATAGACAAAAACTGTTTATCTGCTCATCTGCACTGAAATGACTGATAAGGTGCTCCCCATTGTGGCAACTGTGGTACCATTGGATAGGGCATACAAGGCATCATCATATTCATGTTCCAAAACATGAGCGGTTCTGGTGGAGAAATATATAGTTACAGGCTGGTGGCAACGTACAGTACTGGTTCACTGGGAATTCAGGTATGTAGGGCGTTGGCAGTGTTGGTATCCCACCCTGCTGTATTCCTACATATGGATCAACCTTAACCTGTCGCACATAAGTTGGTTCCCCAGGACTGTCATAAGTAAACCGTTTAGGTGCCTGTCTAAGACGTTGAGGTCGGTCTGATTTGCTAACATCCTCTCGCTCGTCCCTCTCTCCATCGACTGCTTGAGAGTCTCGTGTTAGCTGTGCTTCGCCAGGAGTACCAGCAATGTTAGCTTCCGGCCCCATTTCACTTGACACTTCACCAGAATGAACATCCGTGAAATCTGGTTCTGGCTTGTCTTTACTTGTAGACTCTAGCTGTATCTGTGTTCGGTTATTTCCATCATGTCCTGGTGAAAGATTCAAGCATGAAATGTCTGGAAATTCATCTTCACTGTCACTTTCGTTCCCTTCTTGTACCAGTGGTTGGACATCATCACAATGATAGGGTGCTGCTGTTTTCATCTTCTTTACAGGAGGGAGGTCCTCTCAGGGTTTGCCTGGTAAATAATCACAAGGGAGTAAGAGGTTTCGATGTAGAGTGCGGGTGGGTCCTTGGCTTGATTCTGGTCTCACGTCGTACACCGGGCTTCCCTCCCCTTTTCTTGCAACAACTATATGGATTTGGTCTTTCCAGAAAGCGCGGAGCTTGCCAGGCCCACCACGAGGAGTAAGGTTGCGTACAAGGACACGGTCTCCCACTTGCAGTGCTGATGATCGCACTCGTTTGTCATAATTTTTTTTTCCCCTCATGGCATTCTTCCTGGCAGATTGTGATGCGAGTGAGTAAGCTTCTTGCATGGCAGATTTCCATTTGGTAACATACTCAGCATGTGATTTGGCTCCTGTCTCCACCTCGAGGTCAAAGATTACATCGATTGGCAGACGAGGGCTGCGACCAAATAACAGGAAAAATGGAGAATAACCGGTTGACTCGTGAACAGTGCAGTTATATGCGTGAATGAGTTTGTTAATATGGTCCTTCCAGCAAGACTTGTGGGTTTCCGGTAGGGTACGCAGCATGCTGAGAAGTGTACGGTTCATTCTTTCCACCAGACCATTCCCCTGTGGATGGTACGGAGTCGTTCTCGAATGCATTACTCCAGAGAGTTCCTCCAGCCTTTTGAACAACCGGTTCTCAAATTCGCCCCCCATATCGTGGTGGAGTTTCTCTGGGAAACCAAAGCGTGGGATGAAATCATTGAAGATCTTGTCTGCAGCAGTAACAGCAGTTTTATTTCTCGTCGGGTACGCTTGTGCATATTTGGTGAAATGGTCAACAACAACTAGGATATATTCATGGCCCCCAGAGCTTCGCTCGAGATGTACAAAGTCGATAGAAACCATCTGAAGAGGAGCGGTTGTTAGAATTGGTTGTAATGGTTCTCTCGTTGGTAGATTTGGGCGTCTTTGTTTCAGGCAGCGGCACGTGTGATGGATAAAGTTTTCAATGTCTCTCCTCATGTGTGGCCAATAAAATCTCTCACGGGCTAGAGCTAGTACCCTCTCAACACCAAGGTGGCCCATCTCTTCATGGAGTTCGCGATAAATGGTGCGACGAAATTTCTGTGGAAGAACAACCTGCTGGTTACGATAAAGTACTCCACTCTTTCTGTTCACGTGAAGTTTATGCCACTCATTCAGTAACTTACGAACCAAAGGTGATTCTGAGGCTTCTCTGCAACTGTCGGTTTGTGTTTTGCTTTGATCAATTTAAGGACACGCCCAATGTAAGGGTCTTCATTCTGTGCTTTCACTAAATCCACCACTCCTACTTGGTTACCAGATGCTTGGGACAGAGCGTCAACATGGAGCTCCTCTTCTTTATCAGTCAGTGCTGCAATCCAACATTGTCACCACTTGATAACACTTGGGCTGCGGATATTGAGGCGTGCAAGCTTTCAGGGGTTACCTTTTCAGTACAACTGTCCATGTAGGTCTTGAAGTCACTGGGTAATCGGGAAAGACTATCTGCATCAACATTCAACTTGCCTGGTCGGTACCGTATTTCGAAGTTAAAGTCAGCAAGCTCTCCGACCCATCTCAATCCTGTGGCGTTTAGCTTGGCAGATGTTAACACATAAGTTAAGGGGTTGTTGTCCGTGTATACTACAAATTCAGGAGCGTAGTAGAGATAGTCCCTGAACTGTTCTGTCACTGACCATTTCAATGCTAAAAATTCCAGCTTGCCAGAATGCATGTGGTAATTTTGTTCACATGGGGTCAGAGTCCTGGATGCATATGCAATTACTCGGGTAGTACCATTCTACTTTTGGTACAAGACAGCCCCCAAGCCATCCTGTGACGCATCGGTGTGTACAATAAAAGGTGCATCATAATCTGGATATGCCAGCAAAGGGGGTGAAGTTATTTTGTCTATCAGGACATCCAATGCTGACTGTTGACTGGGTCCCCACTCTACTGGTGATGAAGATGGTAACTGTCCACTGCGCAGCCTTGGGTTCTGTCTGATTGGGTTAGTATTCTTTTTCTTTGGTAGGCCATGATTGAGGAGATCATAAATGTGTTTTGCTGTTTGTGCAAAGTTTTTGATGTGACGGCGGTAAACTCCAAGTAGGCCCATAATTCTTCTAACTTCTCCAACTGTTTGCGGCTTTAAATCCTTCATCGCAGTCACTGCATTTGTAGCTTTTGGATCTATCCGATACCCGTCTTGAGAAATCACTCTTCCAAGGAAGGACACTTCCCGCTTGAACAAGTTACACTTTCTGGGCTTAAGCTTCACACCATAACTCTTTAACCGACGAAGAACTTTACGCAGATGCTCAATATGTTCAGAAAATGTTCCCGAGAATACAATTACATCGTCCAAGTAAGGGATGCATATCTCATCACGCAGCTGCCCAAGACAGTTCTCCATAAATCTTTGAAAATTTGCTGGAGCATTCATGAGTCCGAATGGTATACGCACCCATTCGTATAATCCCCAAGGCGTAACAAACGCAGTCAATGGTTGACTTTTCTCTCCAATGAATCCCTGATGGTACGCTTTTCCCTGATCCAAAACACTGAACCATGATTTGCCCCCGAGACTATCTAAGGCTTCCTGGATCCGAGGGATGGGATGCCGATCTGGCACTGTTTTCTTATTCAATTCTCTGTAATCTATACACAACCTCATCCCACCATCTTTTTTACGAACACAGACAACACTACTTGAGAATGGAGATCTGGACTTCCGAATGAAACCACGGTTAAGCAAGTCCTCAATGTAACCTTTAACTTCGGGATAGAGTGGACGGGGTATGGAAATGTAGTTCTTCTGTACTGGTTGGTCACTAGTCAACCTGATATCCATCTCCAACTCGGAAATGCAGCCGACGTCATCATCACTTGTCGCAAATACATCTGCTTCTTCGACCAACAACTGTTTCGCCTGCTCCTTTTGTTCTGCTGATAATCCACTCAAATCAACTTCAGGTAACCAAGACAAGTTTCTCTCAATTTGCTCAGCAGGTGTATGTTGTTTACAAGGCGATTCAGCACATGGGGTTGGTGTCTCAGGATCCTTAAACCTGACTTCGACAGGAGTCACTGACCGGACAAGATGAAGGCGTCCCAGGACAACTCTTCCAGGTAAAGTGATGTCATGGTTTGTGTTGTTGGTCACTGGGACTGAGAAGATGGTTGCATCGCCCTCCTTTACGGTGGTAAGGGATTCATGTACTGCCAATCCCGAAGGCCAGGTAGCCAACTCGTCTGGCTAAAAAATGACAGGAGTCTTACGGTGGATTGGTCCAGTATTAGCACGACAAGGTAAGTGAACAGTCTCTCCTGCAGGGACAGTGTGTGGCTTCTTTGTGGATTTAACTAGACAGAGTTCACCAGAGTTAGTAGTACGAATTAGGCTTATCAATGCTTGCAGGTCACCACTTTTACTCACTTTGAAGCTTCTCGACATCCGTTCCAGCAACACATCATCTTCATTATCTTCAGTGTTTCTGACCATCAACTCTATAACATTAAAACCAATGATGGGCTGCTCAATGTTCTCCTTTGTTACCAAAAATGGAACCCTTATCTCTGTCTCGTTTCCATTTGTCAACCTCACACCAATCTCTACCCACCCACAGTAAGGGATATCTGTTCCATTTTCTGCTTGCAAACTTATGGACCCATCTGTCCCAAGTAATTGTTTAATATCCCTTGTTTGAACTGTTGGTAGTTGGCTCTGCAGGAAATCTTCTGAAACAATTGATACTTGGGCTCCTGTGTCCCATAAAACTTCTGTAGGCTTATCCTCCAGGTAACAATCCACTAGACACTTCCTTCCCACCAGCCTAACTATGCGCTCCTGTTGCTTGGGAGTGATATGACTACTGTACACATCTCTATCTTGTGCATCTCCTAACCCCTTTTCTTTAGACGATTCTCTCTCAGAGAGCTCTTTGATTGCCTTGCATAACACTTTATGTTTTGGCCAATGAACCTTTTGACAATGCTCAGAACAATATCGAACAGACTGGCAGGCTGAACACTGTAGCAACTGTTTACGGCAATCAAACTCCAGGCAACCACTACACTGGTGGGACTTCTCTTTCTCTGGCAAGGCTACTCCCTGTCCCGCGGGGGTAGCCTGGATGCGTTTCCCGGATAGCTTCTGAGCCTGGCTTGACAGTAGCGGGCAATATGGTTCAACCCTCCACAGAGATAGCAATGTGGACATCGGTCACCTTCCCTATTCATTCTACACTCTTGGCAACCAGGTGGTCTTGCTCCAGCCCTCGCTCCCCTCCCAGTAGGACTAGGTGCCATGGTGTCTGCCTTCTGGTTATTTGCTACGTCACGAAGAGTTTTAACTTCTGATTTCACTGTGGCCAGCTCCGCTTGTACAGCTTTTAGTGTTGCTAGGACCTGTGAGTCCTTCCGCGACTCCTTCTTCGTGTTTGCTTCCACTGCACCTTCAACGGTGAGAACCTTTGCAGACTTTCCCTTGCTGGTAAAACTGAACTTATTACTTCGCTCGGCTTCTGCAGATATAGCTAGGCTCATTGCTCCAATGAGGTCTTTATCTGCGACTTTTGGGTTCTGAGTGAGTGGTCTTATCTTTGCACGAATGGTTTCGTCAGCAAGACCGGTTTCCAAGGCATGCAGGAACAAACTTTGCACCGAGGAGGCATCATACTTAACCCCACTATCGGACTCTTTTGAAGCACTAATTACCTTTTGCCTAATAGTAAGTGCTCTCATCAGAAATGACTGAGGGTCTTCATTGGGTTGCTGGGCAATGTTTGTTAGAAGCTGGTAACGTTCTGTGGCATTTTTCTCATGAAAATGGAAGCGAAGAATTTTACGCAGCCTGGGTAGGGTTAGGTCAGTCATGTTCTCTAGGTAGCTTCTTAGTTGCAGGCCTGGCTGCACAGCACGAACAACGGCACTAACTACTTCTTTGTCTGAGTACCCCTTGGCAAGCCCTGATTCTATTTGGGATATTAGAGCTTGATAACCCAGTTTATCTTTCTGACCAGGGTCACCCACCACTCCTTGTATTTTGAAATCCCTGTGGAATATGCTTTGCTCAACCCCCTTGGCAGGAAACTTGATCGTGTCTTCGTCTTTCACTGAGTCAGGAAACTTTTCTTTCTGCATTTTGGCCAATTGTTCCTCGACTAATTGCTGCTTAGACTCTAAATCACCCAATTCTTTTTTGAGCTTCTTCAGGTCGCCCTTGCCTTCCAATTCTTCTTGGCCGTATTGATCTTCTATCCCCTCGAGTGGCGGTGGACCCAACTGTGCAATTAACCCCTCAACAAATTCAATTTGATCATCGCCAGACAACTTCTCGAATGAATCCTCAATATTTCGTCTGATAGACCGAATAACACTTAATTTCCCCTTGCCTTCTACTGCCGACTTTTCAACTTTAGCATGAAGAGCAAATTCACATAACGCACTCAGGTCCAGCGACAAAATTTTGCGATCCAGAAGAATCAGTTGTTCCTCCGCCATTTCGATTTTACTTGTAAACAACACGAACTGATTTCCACATGCAAAAAGTCCAATAAAACAATGTTCCTACCTTCCCTGGCCTCAAATTCAGGCTCCACTATCTTTTGCCAAACTGTCCACACCAAATGTCCGCTTCAACTACAACCAGTTAAATCCTGTTAATAAATCGTTGTCCATTGAAATCCAAAGTGAATGCGTAATGGCGGCGACAAACGCGAGTCCTCGCACACAGTGAGCAATCCATCGTCAAAACGGGTACATTTACATCAAGTTTCTTCGAGAAAAATCTCCCGGACAGGCCCCCAGAATGTTACACGAGAAAATCCACACTGTTTGGTGTTTTCCAAGAGTATTTACGATATTAAAATACGGTTTCACAACTCATTTTCACAACGCGAGTCTTTTTGCTTCTCGAGCACGCACATGGCTTCTCCTTACGTCACTTGTCGTCTTGACGACACATCTCGTGTCCAGTCCCTTGAGAGGCGCGTACTTATAGTTCCTATACCTAACATTACCAATATATTTATATCTTACCGAAGATATTCTATTTAACATGGCGCACAAGTCGGCTTCTTCTTTCTTTGAGCATACACCTAAACAATCAATAGAACAGTTTATCATTTCTCACCCAGCAAATAGTTTATTGAACAACAGGGCTATTAGTGTACGAAGGCTTCGATAGCACTATCCAGCGAGCACGGGATAAAATTATCCGCTCTGTTATTTTTGTTTAGATTCCATCCACTGGATAAGGATTTGTCGGCTGGATAACGTTATCCACCCTCTGTACAACTGGGAAGAGGATTCAAGAAGAATATGAATACTTAC
>NW_028145943.1:815000-1035000 GCF_977016875.1 Pavona decussata
ATGCTCTAGCACGCTAAGACGTTCTTAAAGGCTCGCGTCAAATGTCGAACTTCACATGAGACGAACTATATCGCAGTTTAGTTAGCTCGACCGTTGGGTCAGGGGTCGCATATAATTCGTCGAACCAAATTAAGAGCAGCAAAAACGAATCTTTCGGTCAATAGGATTTCAGTGGGATTTATTCATCAAGTTCGGTGCGTCGATTACGTTTTTCTTAGCCTACGTGTAGCCGTACCCACCCCCCGAAGAAAAACGGGGGGTGGGTACGGCTACACGTAGGCTAGGTTTTTCTGTAAGACCTTTAATATACGAATATTAAGCCTGGAGTAACGCAGAATTAAAAGAACATTTAAGCTGGTTAGACAGGGTTCAAGCCTGACGCATGGACGAGATATAATAACTGGATTTATATAATATATAAGATCACAAAACTTACAGACTTGTCGAGCTGGCTCGACCCTTAACTTCGCTCTTTCAGCGACCTATTTCCACTCCGAAAACAAAAGTTATTAGTCTTTCAATCTTTCGAAAGTTTGAAGTGGCTTTGAGCTAAAGAAAACTCAAGTGATTGCACTACAAGGTTTTAGAACGCGTTCAAACAGATCGTTTGTTATCCCTGAAAGGGTGTAATGGAAGCCTTGGAAACAAAGGTCTCGTGTAAAACATTAAAACATGGCTGCAGGTCCAAAGTGCGCACAAAATGTATCAGACAAATTCATTTAACCAGAGTCGGATGAGAAATGTTGAGATTCCATTTTGCTTTAGCTCAGTCACTCACACACACACACACATATTGCGTATGTTCCCAAGGGACGTGTTTTTACATTTTCAACATGTATATTACACGCCTAAAGTCAAGACTGTGAAGTATACTTTCTGATAATTCAACTCAAATTCTCCATGAATTAACCTTGCAGTGCATGTTAAAGTCCATAAGTGAACCGTAAATTTCTTACTTATTATGAGCGGTAGCAAAAAGGAGTTCATACGGGAGAAAAAAATTTTGGAAGTCAGCGGAACGGACGCGTACCTTCGGATTTAATTGACCAACCGTCGCTTGCGAAGCCAGAGAGGTAACTGCAGCAATGTGAGCGTGAAGGGTACATTTACAGCACTTGTCTTAAGTAAATTCTCACATACCAGGAGTCATTCATATACTTTGTAACCCTGTAAACAATGCCTGCTATTCTAAATGCAAAGACTGCGATTTTTCTTACATTGGAGGGAGCAAGCGGTGCTGGGCTCCGAGAGGAGTAGAACACGATCCCGCGTGTGCCGGAAAAACCACGCACGACATCCACCCACGCTAGCTACGGCGAAATTCTTGAAAGGAATGAAACTAATTACAAGCGCAAAATTTTTCTGGAGTCCTTACACTAAAACGTTGACAAGAAATCATTCAACAAAACAATGGAGTTCCAAAGGGCATATGTGCCGCTGTTAAGATCTCTTGGGAGCCGAAATATGAAGCAGTGATTTTGAATTCAAATTAATTGTCCCCCAGAGAAGAACAGGAGATACGGTTCGAAAATTTGGGAAACTTTTTACGTTTTTTAACCTCTTTACCAATTTTGATATTTTAAGTGTTTTGCTCATCAAATGTTATGAGTTGGTGCGCTGTCTCCTATGTTTTACGAAGTTGTGCATGATTCACGCCCCCAGTTGAAGAGAGCTGTATTTAACAAGCAATTATCTGATTCAGTGAGGTAGATAAATAGTGAACATATTGAGATGATGAAACATTATCGTGGATAGTTTTAGTAGTTTGTACTTGTCATTTTCTTGTGTTCGTCTTGCTGCGCTTCGACTATCTGTAGCTTATACCGGGACAAGCAAGCTACTACTCGTATTATTTATTCGTTTTTTTTTTTTTTTTTTGGCTAATGGACCATCATTATCACATGTCCAGTCAGCATAATTACTTACCTTTGGCATACCAGTGTTTTTTGACCGGACTGCTTTACGTACCAGAAATATTTCCTTAAACGTGGACACGAGAGACAATATTCTAAGTATTCTTCTTAAATTTTGTCGGTTGGTGCCCTGTCTCCTATGTTTTACTAATTCAATATGTGCATACATCCGTGCACTTAACGTGTTGTGAGCGTGAGCATCAATATCATTTGTTAAGTCTGCATAATTACTTAGACGTGGCATGCTGGCTTTATTCGACCGAACTGATTCGATTCACTTGAACCGCGATCAAAAACGAAATTCACTTACGAACTTACCCAATGGCGCATTATAACAGTACTAAGTAGTACAGGGTTCATTTCGCAATGTGTGCGATATCGGATTTTCGGGTGAAATTTAACGTGGAGTTCACTGGACAGGCGATGGATTTTTCTACAGAATTTCGTTAGCCTGGAGAAAGATCCCTCTCAAAGGAAAAAAACGGGTTGAAATTGGAATGTGGTAGTTAAAGTAGTTTGATTAAGTTTTCTCGTTGTGTGATAGCGAGTGGTACCACTGATATGAAAGATCAAGAAAAACGTAGGGTAAGTCAGCAGAGAGGCTGGGTCCCATTGGGGCCCTGCGTTATCTTCAAAAAATATTACAATTTCCAATTAATTACAGATGAACCATGTAGTTATAAATGATAGCTTATTTCAACTCTTATGCAAAGGAGTTATAAGTACGATGCAAAGTGACTTCTAAAAGCTAATGAGGTTATGTCCTTGATAGTTTGTGGAACAGAGCATTATAAATAGCAATGTTCCAGAAAATTGATAGGTTCGTTTCTGTTCTTGTTGTTGTTTTGGTAAAAAAAAAGGTCTTAATTTCTCTATCTATATTTCAACACTTAGACTTTTTTACGTTACACAGAAAGAACCATCACGTAAAACACTACAAAAATAAAAAAAAGAAAGAAAGAAAGAAAGAAAGAAAGAAAACATTATAAACGGCCTTAATACAAAATAACAGTTTTAAAACCGTTATAACCCAATACATTTTTTTCTAACCTTGAGTGGTTTAAGAATAAAAAGAGTAAGTCGTCAAGCCTAAAAGGGAGGAAGGGAATTCCACTTCTTGTAAGGAGATTTCCTTTTTTTTTTTTTTCGCAATGTACAATTCCAATTGGTATATTGCCTTCTACAGCAGAATAAAAAAGATATGGAATAATATTGGGATATTTACATTTATAAACTAAAAAAAATAGTAAGATGGAAAAAAGATGGGAAACGAAAATTGTTGCTAATGTCAAATGCTTAAAGCGAGACATTCAATTATATATCAACCTCATCAGCTAGCCAAAATAAAAGTTCTTTCCAAAAGAGGCTCGATAACTCACAAAAATACAGTAGATGCTTTAGGGACTCTTCATTTCAAAAAGCACGAAAGGGGGACTCCACCAATTTGAAGAGACAAACATTTTTATACAATAAGATTTAAGAATTTATACTGGAATTCTCTCAGTTTAGTATTCAAGTAATACAGTCTTTCCAAGTTTATGGACAGATCAGGGTTCCTTCTCAAAATTATGTCCTTAGCGGTCGATAGAGTTTGCCTTTCAGATCGAAGTTCAAGGTAAACCATTTATGAAGAAAAACCTGAACTGAGGTCGACTAGATTACCTGCGATTGATATTTGAAGGGTTCGTGTTAGTGGTGGAGGTTCATAGTATGGTTTTTCCTTCATTATTGAACGCCGTTTACTTGGGATTGTATCAATGACATCCATTAAAACAAAAGAGAAACAAGATAGTTATAAGCAATCGAAAATCTTGTCACTTTTGAGGAAAGTACTATCCTTGGAGACAAGGGCACCGATTTTGACAATCCGCTCACTGTAAAAATAAGTCTGAAAGAAAGACTTTCTCTCGCTTTAAACATATTTGTTATTCCTATTAATTTGTTTAATAATACCAACAAACGAAGGAGAGCCAAGCATCCACACAGTCCTTGTATTAACCAGGCAACGAAATAGGCGGCCTTCGGGTACCAAAATTACAACGTAAATAAACAAACTGGAAGCAAACTCCCCTTCCCGCAACCTAGCAACACAAACAAGTAACTAAGATTAAAGGATAAAACTTTACTTAAGAGTCATTGTCTGAGAAAACCAGGCAGAGGTGAAAGATGGGGGTCGGCCGATTTCCCTCAAACTTTCACCATTTAATGTCTGTCCGAAACGATAATGAATGATGCTATTTAGCAATTCTCTTGCTGTTGCGTTTCGTAGTTTGACCACCCCCCCTGGTTTTGACCCTTACTGACCCTGATGTCACGCAAAATATATGCAGAATTTGAAGCTCAATAAAATATATTTCGCGTCATTTCTGGGGACTCATATCGATTGCTTGTATTGTTTATCGTCTAAAAAACGTTGTTATTGGAAAATATCCCGACTTAAAATAAAACTTAATTTTTTATGGAATTTTGCAATTTCCTTGCGATCGCGAAAATGTCTTGGGCCAAATGTGAGGCAATTTCGAAACTGTTTTTCTCAGAGGTGCGGCGTTCCTTTCCAAAAATTTCTTGATATTTTTTAAGCCAAACATCTGTTCTCCCCAAATCAGCAAACTCTAACTTGAGCCATTAAAATGCGTTTGCATGAGCCACGCTCGAAGTCAAAGATGACTCGGTATTTTTGCTAATAAAGTTCCACAGCGGGTTTTTCCCGGTTTTTCTTTATTTCATCTTCTTCTTTTTTGGTTTTTTCTTTTTTGTTTTTGGATAAGCTCGATGAAACTATCCTAACTCTTCGAGGTAGAACTTCCCTGGAAGATTTAGTTGAGTGACGCTTTAGGCAGGAATAACATCAAATTGGTGTTAGCTCACACTTGATTTGATTATGCGTGACATGTCACGGTATTTGACAATTGTCAAACGTGATCATAAACAGAACACATTTCCCACTTTTTTTTACATTTGCATTTTAAACTTGGTAACAACAAGCATTTCCCTGAAACTATTTTAAGTCTTGGAGTCAGTCTGTTGTTGATAATTGTTAATTCAAATAAAAACAGCATTAAATACCTGTGAAACTTGCCACGGCAAAAGAACCTCCGGTATGTTCGTTACATAACAGACAATTGAAAGAACAACAAATCTTTCTTCTGTGCTCTTTCTGGTCTGTGGGTTCGCCTTGTGGCGATGAAAGTGTTGGTTTGAAGATTTGTCCCTTGCTATCCTGTACACGAGATATTGAATCGCACTGGCTCGTCAGTCTTGGTTTGGGAAGAAAGCGTGGCGCAACGGGTTCAAAGATCTCCGATGAAGTCGATTTGATTCTCAACAGAGCAGGTAAATTTAATGTCCCTGAAGATGAGAAGGAGGAATGACTGTTTGCCCCAGACATCACAAGAACCTTACAACAGACTAGACCGGCCGATAACGGACTATGTGTTGCCACCCAAGTTATAAGGGACAACGAAAGTGCATTAAGTACACAAACCCGACGAGTAAATGGCAAGATGTCACAAGGCATTTTTGAGCTGCATAACGCTGTTGTTCCCATCGGTTCAGGTTCGTGTTATGTTAACCGACTGACTGCATACTAGACTCATTTAAAAAATATAAACAACATACCATTTACGGCCGTGGGAACCGAACGCGAAGTTTAGCACATTTGTTTTGTTTACATTTGATCCGCGGAGTCGCAATGCCGCCTTAAACAGGAGAACCAATCTTAACCTCCATGCTAGCTATTGTATTTTGATATAGTTTAAAAGCAGCTTTTGCTTGGAATTTGGAATAAAAGCGGGCAACATTCTACCTCATTAAAGTGTCTCTCAAATACATATTAACCCGGGATATTAAATATTTCATATCCATCAGAAGAAACTAGTTTTGTTTTATACCAATAATACATTGTATTATTTTTTTTTTACAAGGAATCATGTCATTTTTGGTATAAAACAAAACTAGTTTCTTCTGATGAATATGAAATATTTAATATATAATTAAATAATAAATATATAAAACACTTTAATGGGGCAGGATGTTTCCCGCCTTTATTCCAAAATTCCAACTAAAAGCTGTTAAAATACAATAGAGGTCAAGATTGGTTGTCCTGTGATACGACTAATTTGAGGCGGCACAATGCGACTCCGCGGAACAAATGTAAACAAAACAAATGTCCGAAACTTCGTGTTCGGTTCCCATGGCCGTAAATGGTATGTTGTTTATATTTTTTAAATGAGTCTAGTATGCAGTCAGTCAGTTAACATAAAACGAACCTGAACCGATGGGAACAACAGCGTTATGCAGCTCAAAAATGCCTTGTGACATCTTGCCATTTACTCGTCGGGTTTGTGTTTTACCCTTTTGTTGTCCCTTATAACTTGGGTGGAAACACATAGTCTGTTTTCGGCCGGTCCAGTCTGTTGTAAGGTTCTTGTGATGTCTGTCTCTTCTCATCTTCAGGGACATCAATTTACCTGCTCTGTTGAGAATCAAATCGGCTTCGGAAATCTTTGAACCCGTCGCGCCACGCTTTCTTCCCAAACCAAGACTGACTAGCCAGTGCGATTCAATATCTCGTGTACAGGATAGCAAGGGACAAATCTTCAAACCAACACCTTCATCGCCACAAGGCGAACCCACAGACCAGAAAGAGCACTTCAGATTTATGGCGGAACCCAACGCATTACAGAAGAAAGATTTGTTGTTCTTTCAATTGTCTGTTATGTAACGAACATACCGGAGGTTCTTTTGCCGTGGCAAGTTTCGCAGGTATTTGATGCTGTTTTCATTTTAATTAACAATTATCAACAACAGACTGACTCCAAGACTCAATATAGTTTCAGGGAAATGCTTGTTGTAACCAAGTTTAAAATGCAAATGTAATAAAAAGCGGGAAATGTGTTCTGTTTATGATCACGTTTGACAATTGTCAAATACCGTGACATGTCACGCATAATCAAATCAAGTGTGAGCTAACACCAATTTGATGTTATTCCTGCCTAAAGCGTCACTCAACTAAATCTTCCAGGGAAGTTCTACCTCGAAGAGTTAGGATAGTTTCATCGAGCTTATCCAAAAACAAAAAAGAAAAAACCAAAAAAGAAGAAGATGAAATAAAGAAAAACCGAGAAAAACCCGCTGTGGAACTTTATTAGCAAAAATACCGAGTCATCTTTGACTTCGAGCGTGGCTCATGCAAACGCATTTTAATGGCTCAAGTTAGAGTTTGCTGATTTGGGGAGAACTGATGTTTGGCTTAAAAAATATCAAGAAATTTTTGGAAAGGAACGCCGCACCTCTGAGAAAAACAGTTTCGAAATTGCCTCACATTTGGCCCAAGACATTTTCGCGATCGCAAGGAAATTGCAAAATTCCATAAAAAATTAAGTTTTATTTTAAGTCGGGATATTTTCCTTTAACAACGTTTTTTAGACGATAAACAATACAAGCAATCGATATGAGTCCCCAGAAATGACGCGAAATATATTTTATTGAGCTTCAAATTCTGCATATATTTTGCGTGACATCAGGGTCAGTAAGGGTCAAAACCAGGGGGGGGTGGTCAAACTACGAAACGCAACAGCAAGAGAATTGCTAAATAGCATCATTCATTATCGTTTCGGACAGACATTAAATGGTGAAAGTTTGAAGGAAATCGGCCGACCCCCATCTTTCACCTCTGCCTGGTTTTCTCAGACAATGACTCTTAAAATAGATAAACAAGAAGATAGTTACATTAATAATACACAAGCTGAAAATAAATACAACAATTAGTAAGTGCCAAATATATAAAATGCAAGCGACCACGCCACTTTTCCACTTTTCGCGCGCGCAGATTGGCTAGCTCGGAGGTGATTAGCCAAGTAGTATTCACCTCCGAGCAGCCGGACAGAAACAAGATGCCTTTCCGTTTCGCCATGGTCACTTAAGAGGAAATTGTTTCGATATACGAGGCGGCTGTTAAGAAAAATACATAATTGGCAATGAAGTTTGGTTTGACGGCATTAAATGGTAAGTTATTTAATCTTTTCAACCTTATATTTCTAAGGCGAAAAAAGAAAATACAATCCCTTGTTTACGAAAATACCGAGCGCTAAAATTACAATGAAAACAGTAACACATCTAATATTTTTTGGCAAGGTTTCAACAACAAGACGAATTTCACAGAAAAATTGAAGAAATGGCACTGTAGTAACTAACCGAGTGTCTCCAAAAGTTTTATTTGTCTCCAAGAAAGCAAGGCAGAACTTTCTACTATAAGAAATCGCTTACCGCGTGGCGCGAGAGATTTTAAAATTTCATACTATTTTTCGGTACACTTTTTCCTTTTTAAAAGAATATTGTTTTTCCAGCCCAGCCTGAATATTCTTATTTTTCTGCCGATGAATATGTGAATATTCTAAGACAGGAGCCCATTAAGATATCTAAGATTATATATAGCCATCGAACTTTCATTAGCATCGAACATTTGGCTAGTGCAGGTTTTTATCGTTTTATTGGCTAGTTTTGCTGTTTAGAGAAAGAAAGGATTTTACACGGTTAAGTTAAGAGCATATAATTGTATTGTATTTACAAACTTTTAACACAAAAAGTTATATTCTTTTTAATATCTCAGCCTCGGGTTTATTCTTGAAGTATTAGAAAGATCCTCGCAGTTACTATGCAACTTAAGCAAGCCTGAAAAAAATTCAGGCTTGAACGGGATTCAAACCCATGACCTCTGCGATGCCTGTGCAGTGCTCTACCAACAGAGCTATCAAGCCAACTGGGAGCTGCTCATATTGTGAGTTCGTAATATACCCGTGAAGGATGAATAAATAAATGTAAATATATGAAACATATATTTTGAACTGCGGATGAAAGGTCTTTCATCCGCAGTTCAAAATATATGTTTCATATATTTACATTTATTTTTTAAGATATTCTTAAAATTTCGCAAATTTCAGTCTCGATATTCTTATAAAATAAATTCTTTTAAAAAGAAGAATGTATATTGTCGGAAATAAAATAATTTTTTGGTCCGCTAGTTATTCAGCGTGTGTGGTATATACTAAAACAATTATTCACCTCAGTGTCGGTAAAAGAGATTGATATTTACCTCCACTTCGGTGAATAATACTTTACTAACAAAGTTACTCACACATTAAGGAATAAAAGTTCGCTTCAATGAGTCAATGTCTCCGAAATGGGAAAAACAAATGTCCAGTTCTTCCACCAAGCTCTCTCCAACCAACTCAACTTGAAAATTCCACTCCAACCCTCGGTTTGCAATACAGTCTCTGATCCAAATCTTACTTTTTGTACAATAGTGCTCAGCTTTTCTTCGTCTCTCCCTTCGTTCGCTTGCTTGTACTTCGCACGTTCATTTACTTGTGCTTTGTTTGTTTATCACAGTTTAGACTAGAGCTTGCCACCGGCAAATGGGTTTTGTTAACCCTTTCCCTACCGAGACCCACTATAGTGGGTCCTGAACTCATAACTTGGTCAGTATTTGTTCAATTACAGTGAAATTTTGTCAGCAAATTGGTCTTGGAAAGATCTTTGCATTTCAAAGGCAAAAATGGTACCCCCTGGTATCTACGATGTGGTTTACCACCCCTATGATTTGTGGAATATTTTCATTTAATGCATTTTCAGACTCTCACATATCTCAGAGTGTTCTGTGCAAAAAGCCATTAGAAGCTACAAAATAAGCTACAGTTTTGAGGTATACCCATCACATGAGCCGATCAGTGAAATTTTGTAGTTTTGAAGTTTTTCGTTTTAAAACCATTTCTGTCAAAGACCTGACTTGCTTCAGTTTTTAACTTGATTTCAGAAATGAATTACACCAATCAAGACCTTTTAAATGATATATTACATTAGCAAGCTGGGTTTTTCTTTACCGTTTTGGAAAAATGGGCCAAAAAACTTGGTAGGGAAAGGGGTAAAGTTATGACAACGCTCCCTGCAAATGTCGTTTTAGCAGTTTTATGTCTTCTCTTCTTTCTTTTTTACACAGCCTTTCAACCTCAAACCTTCGCCTTCGTTTCTCCAGTTTGCTTTTCGCGCAACAGTACCCGGTTATATACTAACGTAACGAGAACCTTATAATTAACACCTAACAATCCTATTTTTTGCATATGAATACTTCGACTTAGTTAACAATAATTCATTGGCTAAGGAGCGTTACTGGTAGACTTAGTCTAAATAATGGCCGTTTTTATGCTAAAGACGTTTAAGTCGTCTCGAGACGACTTCAACGTCTAGTATAAAAACGGTAAATGAGACAGACGCATTTAACGTCTGACGACTTTAACGTCTTTAGTTAAGTGCGTCGTTTAGACGCACTTGACAGAGGACTTAAAAGCCTCAGACGTTAAATGCGTCTAGACGACTTAAACGTCTCTAGCATAAAAAACGGCCAATAAATTAAATAACTCACACATGTGACGAACCTACTCTTAAATATAAACATGAACAAATAAGTAAGCACGGAAAAATTCATGACAGACGCGTGTTAGAACTTTGCCGCACAATTTCTTGTTGATGGCTCCTTCAGTTACCGGACTTTTATAGTTTGCCCCCGGAGATAAGCTGCTTCAGGTACGTAGGAATTAAGTCCTTTATTGGCTTCACCAAACAAGTCCAAGCTTGTCCCAAATGAAAATTTTTTCGTTGTGAGGCGGTGACTTTAGATGGTGGTCGAGAGCCGCTTGAACCGACAACGTAGCTTTCCTAAAACTACTGTCTTTTCTCGTCACTAAAACGTAAAACTTAGAGAGACATTTATACTTCTCGTTTACTTCCATGCTTTCAAATTCTGTCTTAAATTTGTTTCATTGTTGACACCATTCTGTGACTAAAGAAAATATTTGCGCGAATTGAATTTGTTGTTTTAATTTTAAGCTTATATTGATATCGACGTCGACAACATTCCCACTGTAATTAAAAGGGTTTTCATTTCTGTTAGCAAAACTTTAATATCATGCTTTCGAAAAGTGTCAACCCAGACTTAGTTGCATCTTTAGTACCTTTCGGAACTGCATTTTCTTTCATAATATTTATGTCTTGCTCAGAAACATCAACAAATCGCTAAGCGGCCATTTTGAAAGTTAGCGCTATAATCAGTTCACGCTACGAGATGATAAGTAGCCGGATATAACTAACAAAATCCTCGACCAATGAGATCAACGGAATCTCTATGATAACTTGAGTAATTATACTAAAAATCTTTGTTTTTTTTCCTTGATTAGTTCGCTAGGCAAAAATGTTAAAGCGGCCTTGAAAATAATTTCGAGAATTGCAAAATATTTCACTATTTGTATTTTACAGATGAGAGTAAGACCCCTCCCCTCCCCCCCCCCCCCTATCTTCACATGCTGCATGCTCAGCTCATTTTATAATTGAGTCAAAATTGGCTTTCTTCCTTGTTGCATTGTAATCAAAATGTATACCAAGAATTTTGATGCAGATTTGACGCTTGCAGCATACCCAAGAAAAGTAATTCCGTTTTCTCCTGGTTGATTTTAAGACTCAAACACTTTGAGAAATTAAGCCTCAAGATATTCTTTCAAAAAATCATAAGGAAAAATATCTTGGAGAAAGCAGCTCAAATCATTGGCAAAGAATGACACGTTTACCTCAACATCACGAATAGGTATCCGCTGAATAAAATTGGTAAAATTTTTCACCTATCTACAACTTATCTGACTCAGCCCGGCTGAAGAAAGCCAGCTTTCCGAGGTTCCTTGCTTATTCCAAAGTCTTTAATAGTTCTTTGCGCCTTTTGATGATCTCCTAAGGCAACAAATCAGCAGACATTCCAAACTGGGAATCTTTTAAACACCTTGCTTTGGAGAAAACGAATTCGCGATCCTGATATCGGAGAAAACGAGATATTATCGTTCTCGATTTACCGTTCTTGCCTGCCTTTTCCACTCTATGCACACGTTGGGGCTCGATCAGCTTAGTCTCTTCTAACGAGTTGTGCAATACTTGCTAAAAAAATTCGTTTAGCACGGTGAAAGTATCTTCCTTTTCCTGCGTCTCATCTTCTGTACCATAAAATCAAATCTTTTTTTTCTGGAGACATTACTTCGTTATCGGATACACTTGAATTACCTCCCCGCTCCTTCTTCTTGAACTGTGATTCATTTTCAGCCATAAAAGAAATAACAGTAGGGAGGGGGAGCTTCGAAAGAACGTCTATCCGTTCAAAACGCCTCGACGCAGTCTTTTTGGAGATGGGTATCATTCCGCCTTCTATACAAATGTATACTATTATTACTAGTAAAATGTCACGGAACAAGATAAATATTGTGCACAATTGTGCATTTCCGGCCTTATTAGTAACTTAATTTCCCTAACCTAAAAGTTTAATAGCTGATTATGGCTGTCTCATTGGAGGATAACACGAGCTGCTCTGTTCTGCAGACGCTGTAAGTTATCCCTGCATGCAAACCCAGTGTTCACCCCACGCAGTGTCTGCATAACTACGAAGTGGTAAGATTAAGCAGTTGTACACACATTTGGATGCCTCAAGCGTGAGACACGATCTAATTCGGACCTATCGACCTAATTCGACCTATCTTTCCAAGACAGAATTTCATCTCACGTAACCCCCAAATAATTAATATGAAGTACGAAAGGGCAATACTCGAACTTTTCACACGGCCCTGGGCTGTGCTCGAAACCCACTAGCGAGATCGGGCCGACTTTTGAAAGACTTGCAGCTGTTAGTTCTGGAGAATATAGGGCATTCAAATCCCCTTAATTCGCTATGACGAATTGCAATCATAAGATTTAATAACGTAATTAATCTGAGGGCACAAAATTTATCTACTTTGAGCCGTTTTTGCAACATGCGATTTGGCCCAAGCTCAAAGCAAAAAACTGCAAAGGTGGCTTGTATTCACAAGCTCTTTACATATCAGTGGAAAGGTCCATGTCATCCATCGGCTGTAAAAATCTATTAAGAGATAAGAGATACGCCCAGCACATCGAGACGAATTCACTGTCCACCATGTTTTTTGTAGCCGCTGACCAGTTAGTTTATTGGCCCAAACCACTTTAAATTTCCCGGCGATTTTCCCGAGGTTGGGCCAATAAACCAACTGGTCAGTGGCTAAAAAACATGGTAGCAGTGAATTTTTTTCGATGTAATTGACTTATCTCGTTACATGACAGGTTTAATGAAACTCTTCCAACGTTTTAATTACAATCAAATTGGTAAGAAATGTCCAATCTTGCTTCGTGAAGAAATTTGAAAGCGTTAGTTATCTCATTTCTTGGTTTGTTGCTAACATACGTTAATGGCATGTTCGATCGAAATATGGCCGTGTACGTTAGTCGAATGTCACAACTTTCACCTCTTACTTATGGAACAGAAACTGGATTGCGGCAAAATGTTTTAACAGATTTTTACAGCCGATGGATGAAACTTTACACTGATATGTAGAGGTGCCGGTGAGTACGAGCCACTTTTGCAAATATTGCCTCTGAACTTGGGCCAAATCGCATGTTGAGATACATGCACAAAGTAGATAAACCGTTTGTACGCTCAGACTTGTTATGTAGTAATTAAAGCTTGCAATTCATCGAGAGTCGTTGTTTATAACTAGTGAATTAGGAGTTTTTGAATCCTCTGTATTCTCCAGAACCAACAGTTGCAAGTCTTGTAAAATTCACGATCTCCCCAGTGGGTTTCGAGGACAGCCAAGGGTGCGAAACTGGAGACGGACCATTCCATTTTTTATGAACGGAGAGAAGGAGGGAGTGGGTGTGCTGAACAAGACCAGCACCTTATAATAGTCGAAAGGTAGCCATCCACACGCGAGCCATTTCAAACCTGAATAGAACACCTTTCATGATAAGATATTTTTTGTTGCCTGGAACAAAAAGTTCAGTAAGGAGTTTCTCCTGACAAAATATGATAAAAACCCAAAATTTAAGCTTTGTCCCCGAGTTCTCGACATTCTCTCTCGTCCTCTCTTTCATCTCTTTGTCCCCACCTTTATGATTTTCAATGTTTGTCATTTGTATGTCTACAGATACTATGCGAAGACGCAAATGCAGGCACATACTTTTGGCTTTGCTGATCGTCACCCTGCAAGTTCTCCTCGTCACACGGCCATGGATCGGTACGAACATGAAAGCAAGGTTGACCATCAATACGAAAGCAAGGTTGACCATCAATGCGACAAACGCAACAATTAAGGCAGAGTCAAACACGACAAAGGTGAATATTAGCAACAACAAGCCAAGGTTAAATGTGATCATTTTGACCAACATGAGATCTGGGTCGTCTTTTACCGGGAACATGTTTAACTTTCATCCAGACGTGTTTTACCTTTTTGAACCACTTAATGAATTAAAGATGGTAACGTACGGTGATCGAGATTTTGGCGAGTGGCCATCCTTAGATGAGAAGGAGAACGAAGCACACAGGATCGACTTTTCTAACTTGCTTCAGGACATATTCACGTGCAACTTTAAAAGAAATAACTCACTCAAATTAATATTTCCCAATTGGTTAAGAAAATCAAAAAGTGGTAAGTTAGCATGGAAAAGCAAAACAACAACTATCTCCAGCGGATCAATAGCAGAAGTTTGCAAATCCCGAAAGGTTACAGTTATCAAGATCATGCAGACCAGACTTCCAAGAGAAATTGGAATACGTGAACTTCAGCGGGTATGTACCACTGAACCGACGCGGTTTGAATGCTTGATAATTTACCTTGTTAGAGATCCCCGAGCTGTGATAACGTCTGCAATTGGGAGAGGGTTCTTTTTGCCAAATGAACCAAAGAGAAAACTGATTACTTTAAAAAACCCAACCAGCGAGGGAAAAGAAATCATAAAGAACAACGCTCGAATCATATGCTCCCTGGTTGAAGAAAATCTGAATTATGTAAATGAAGAGTGGTCCAACTGGTTCAAAGACCGCTACATCCTGGTTCGTTACGAAGACGTACCTGGGGATTTGTTAACGGCAGTACACCGTATGCACAATTTTACTGGTCTTCCAATGGTCGATTATATTAAAAAGTGGATTATTGAGGGCAAACCGCCCGGTAGTATAAGAAATGACGAACCCGAATTTGTCATTTCCAAGAACGATGTCAAAAAAAGTGATCTCTGGAGATTTGGCATCGGCTCGTCCCAAGTAGCTGAATTGGAAGAGGTCTGCTGGCCACTAATGTACATTATGGGGTACATTTCTTTTGATGGATCTGAACGTCTTTTACACGATGCGAACTACGGGTTGTAGACTGAAAAGATGCCCTTCACTTTTGGAGGCCCAAGGACGGCGAAGTAATAGAGTGTATTGCCTACATCCGTCTCTCCATCCCTCCTTCCCTTCCTTCCTCCATCCCCCCCCCCCCCCCTTCCTCCAGTCCTCCTTCCTATCTCTTTTTACTTTCTTCTTTGTGTGCTTTCATCCTTCCTTTTATTCCAATCTCCCTTCCTCTCTCCTTCTATTCCTTCCTTGCTTCCTTCCTTAATTCATTCGCTCTTTCCTTTCTTCCTTCATCTCTCCCCATTCATTCCTTTCTTCCTTCGCTCTTTCCTTTCTTCCTAGTTTTATCCATCCCTTCCTTTAATTTCTTACTTTCCCCCCCCCCCCCCGCTCCCCTCCTTTTTTGCTGTCGTTCCCCCGTCCCCACACCCTTCCTTCTTTTCCACCATCCTCCCCCTTTTTCTCCCAGGTCTTGCTCATCAATTCGTTTCGGTGACGTTTCCGATGTGAATGGCCGGGAAAAAGAGAAAAACCTAATGCACATGTGTTTGCTTTATTTCTCAAAATAGTGGACCTCTCGTGAACCCTTATTATTAACTAAGATTGATGTATACATCAGACACGAAGATACAGCTAAACTGTCAAAGCTACACTAACCTCTACTCAACCCTTTTTATTTCGATGTAAGTTGTGTAAGTGTAAATGTATTTAAATTATTAAACGCAAGGAACAGTACAGAGGAGCAGATTTGTTTTTATATTAGTACGAAGGAACATTGTATGGAACTAACTAATGTAATATAGCGGTAGATTGGAATCTTAGTGGCACCTTGATGGAATATTTCAAATTTAGATTTCGGAGGCAAGTTTAGAATTTTTGAAGCTCCAAGTTTTTTTTAGTGTTACGTAATGTTTGTCATGTCTCACCCATGAGGTGATACTGGTACACTACAGGGACAATGTAAGAAAATAAATAAACTGTAATTCTAATTTTTGTTGTCTTAGTTCTGTAGGTGTATGGTACTTCCGGGCAATTTTAGATTTTGTTGTGTCATTTTAATCAATTGGGTTTTTTTTGCTCCACCCTTTACTCAGAATATACAGGTTATTTTCCAGCTTCCTACAGTTCGGGATATGTGAGGTGAGAATTTAATTGTCTGTTTGGTATTCAGTTTTGGTTAGGATTAGATAGGTTATGATGGAAATTTGCTTTTATGGGTGAGTGAAATTGGTGAACACAATAAGTGATTTCAAGCTGCAGGTCAGAGAAAGGGATTCAGGTGTAAATTCAATAACATCCCATCCACTTGAAATGATACATGATAAGCCTTCACAGGTGTGAAAGCAAGAATTCTTCAGGGTTGTGATCTCCCAAACTATAGAGCAGTATTCAGCCCCTTCCCTCTCACAAATCATACCATATACTGCTTATGGTACCCAGCAAAAAAAAAAAAGCTTAAATAGTTAATGTAACTTTGGAAGGTGGGTTCCACTAAATTCAAATCTGCTTCTAGATATATGATAATCCTTGAAAACTTTTGAATGCAGAGGTCCACACAACGCAGGAATTAAACTTGCTGGTAATTTTGCCGGATCTCTCTCGTGAAAGACCTCGTGTCAGGCGTCACTTGAACGTGAAAATACAAAACTGAATGCAAGGCTGGCACTACGGCAAAGGGCAGATTTATTAGTGGCCAATATTTCGACTGCCAGCCTTGCATTCAGTTTTGGATAATCCTTGCATCTAACAGTAACTTGAAAGCAACATCAAATATTTCTTGTTTTTCCTATTCACTTATCTTTTGCAAGCTCTTTCCTTATAAATGAAGGAAATGTTACCCTGGCAAATGCTAATCTACCCTTAATTTCTATGGTTTATCCTATAGTTCCAGGAAGCCTATAGTTAATTAGCCCCAGGCTTCTATATAGGCTTCCTAGCCTTTAACACATTTGCTCTTTTAAATAGTTTAGTAGGAATATTGTAATAGTAGGAATATTGCGTATCATCTTTAATGTATTTATGTTGTATTTTTTTGGTTAATGACAAAATAAATGAATTGAATTGAATTGAATTGAATGACTTAAGAACGGTGCCAACTTTTGTTACTGCGCATACGTTCTGCGCATCTCGAGATACTCGGTTTTCCTATGGGTTGTGCCTGCCTACTAAAACAGTTTTTGTGCGGTTAAAAACTATTCGGAGAAAGCAGAACTTAGAAATGAAAATTGGGGGTAACCATGCATTTTTCAGAGATAATAAAGCTTCAATTTGGAAAAAAATCCATACATTGCTTTGTATTTTATTGTTTTTTAGAATAACTGTTACTTCACAATCTCTTAAAAATGCTTAGATTATTTGTTTTACGGTTTTTTTTTGCTTATTTTGTCGCGGTGGCCCTTGAACAGTTTAATAAACACTGGTGGTTACACCCAATTTTCTTTTTGGATTTTAAAAGCCCTTTCTGAGATCAGCTTTCCACGCATAGTCATAAACCACACAAAAATACTTCTTTATTAGTAGGAACCGTCCTTAAGTACCAAAAAACTCAAAAAAGTAGACTCAAGGTTGGTTTTGAACTTGCAAGAATCTTAACTCCGTTCAAGCTTCCGACTTTAATCATATGCTATAAGCCAAGCTTACCGACTGATTTTCACTGCGACTAACTGTCGGAGTTAGTCATGTTACCTTTACGGGCTTTAAGAGCTGTATGTGACAATGACTCATCAAATATATGATTTTAACTTTCTGGAATGAATGATGTAACTTGTTGATCCGTATTTATATATATCAATATTTACCGGCACGGAACGAAGATCCGGGCGTTGGTGTTGCCTTCAAAACGAGGCGGTTCAGGAAATTGTGACAGTTCTACGGTCAGCCTCGCCCCCGGGGGGGGGTACTCCTCGGAATTCTTGGTGGGGGTGTGCCGCCCGGGTCTTCAAATCCCGACCCTAGTTCAGACCTAAACATACCATTTTCCACACCCGTTTTCAGACCTGATAATTATGCATCAGTGCCGAACGGAAGTTGACGCAAGGAGTAAAAGTAAGCTGGAATGACTTAGTTTATCTATTTCTTTTTCTCGCTATCAGTTAGTCGTTCCATTTACGTGCTGAGAAGAAAAATATGTTTGTAAGCTTTCGTAAATGTTCCCGGCCCCAAAAACCCGACCTCATTTCAGACCGTAATTATCAAAATCTATACCCGTTTTCAGACCAAAACGGCTCAAAAACCATACCCTTTGGGGCGGCACATACCTATATACCTTATATAGGGGAGTACCCCCCACGGGGCCTCGCCGTCTCGATTTCAGTTTATTTTAGTTTTACCTTTCAGGAGTACATTTCTTGATCATATTCTTTATAAAGCGTACTTTACCCCGAAGGTCATACCATAGCACTAGTTGGGGGTACACTGTCCCCATTTTTCCAACATTTTTGACTAACGACCATACCTCATGCCCTTGCATGCGTGAGTGTTTTATCGTTTGTACAGCAGAGGTAAAATTTGGGCAATACGATTACAATTGTTCAGAGTTGACATTGTCTCCACGCATGAAGGGAGCTACACTCAATTAGAAATGGCTCATTTCAATTTTAAGTCCCTATCATAAATTAAACGATCGACTATAAACTAAACCTCGTCAGACTCAGTCATCGTCAGACTCTTGTCAGCTGGTTCTTGTATTTTGAGAGCAAATGGTCGAATTTATTGATGGTCGCCACCATCTTGTAAGATTTAGAAAGGAGCCTTTCTTTGTATTGGTTTTCTGGCTAGACTCTTTGTTTGGTTTAATTCGATAGATTTAAGATCACAATTAGTCAATCACCATTCCTCAGTTGTTGCATAACATTCTTGAGTGTTTAAGCAAACCGCAAGTCGACCACTGGTACCCCAAGCTCTCAGTCAGAGTTATAGACTGTGACCTTTGCGTGAGTATTGTAATTTGAGCGTCACGACGACCATTGCGTAA
Organism: Pavona decussata; assembly: GCF_977016875.1. Lineage (NCBI taxonomy): Eukaryota > Metazoa > Cnidaria > Anthozoa > Scleractinia > Agariciidae > Pavona > Pavona decussata. The sequence goes on from NW_028145943.1 coordinate 834,103, forward strand.
CGGTGAAATTATAGCCTGCGTAGCAGTCGTTTCCGTTTCCTTTTAGCCAAGCGGGACAAGCGCGCGAGGGCATTGGGCAAAAGGAGCAAAAACAGTAGGAGCGGGGAAGAGGGGCCCCTCCCCCCCGCTCCTACTGTTTTTGCTCCTTTTTGCCCAATGCCCTCGCGCGCTTGCCACGCTTGGCTAAAAGGAAACGGAAACGACTGCTGCCGGGCTAGTGAAATTATAAGGATTTGTATGGGACATAAATAAACGATTCCTACTTCAATTTAAATAGCAAGGAGTTTTCAATAAAAAAAATTCCTTGAGCACTGAACTCCCTTGTCTGTTGTTCTTTCTCCTATGTGGCTTTTGGAGCGATTTAGTGCGATTCCAGTGAGTTTTAGTTCCATTGCTTTACTCTTTACTCAAGGTTGGAAACATGAAGCCGGGTCCGTTGGGAGAAAACAGCCGTAAATTCCTTTGAGAGTTGACTGGGGACATAAAAATGGAGTGAAAATTCGTCACTTTTTTGCCCTTCTGCCCTTGCAGCGTTGAAAATCCCCCTTGGGGCTTTTTTATTGCAAAAATAGTGACCTCGCAGACCTCGCTTAAGTTTGATGTTTTGACACTTCTCTTACGTAATCCACTTGGGAATACTTTTTTTTACCGTGGTCCCTTGAGAGGAACAAAAGTTGTCCCAGAGGGGCTTTTCGGACACGCAGATTCGATTGGCACCCTCTATATAAATTTTTGTCGGTTAAACAAAAAACCCAAGTTTGCCCCCAGGGTTACGGGAAAAAGGGTTTATTTATGTCTCCAATGGACTCAGCGTGTCAAAAAAACCTCTTTAGTCCTATTTATATGCAGAATAGTGACCTCAATGAAATTTGTTGTTTTTACATCTCCCTTTCTTTACCCACTTGGGAAAATTTGTTTGACTCTGATTCCTTGGGAGGTACCAACATTGTCCCAGAGGAGGATTTCGGACACACGGATTAGATTAGCACCCTTCTTTAATAGTGCCTGAAGTGGCTCTGCACCGGAGGTTTTCCTAACGAACAGCAGGCGCACTAGTTTACCGTAAACTGTTGTTGCACGTCTACCACATGTATCATAGGCTATCTGACGCTAAAATCAATAGATTGCGTCTGTTGCTTCCTGGAAGCTGGGCCGTATCGTGTGCAGCTAATCTTGTGAAGTAGCCTTTGCCCTATTTACCATTAAAAAGTTGGTAAAAAGATAGGGTACTGGCCACTACCTTACGCATGAGCACAGCCATGTCACCTCAGAGACAATGGCAGGCCTAAGCATAGGGCTCTCGGGTCCTATCGCTGCCTGACGGCTATGCCATGCTGATGAAGCATGTTGATGGGGGAAATGTTCCTCATGGACGCTTTTTTTGTCGATTGGCAACCACGTAAAACCTCCTGAAGAAAGTACACTTTCACCTTTGCGTTGCTTCGCGTATCGAAAGGAATCAGAGTGCGTGTAACTTGTTTTGCATGTTCAGCAAATCACTTTATACATAATGCATTCCCGCAATGCGCATGGCGTCCACGAATCCTTGTAGCATAGTTTGATGCGAGCACTGCTTTACGGTTACCACTATTCATTTCTGCCACGTGTTGGCTCACAGGAGCCTTTGATTTTCTTACTCACTGAAAAGAACTGTTGTTTACAAATCATGTTTCCATTCCATCGTTCTTGTTGAATAATTATACACTATGTGTTATCATGGAGGGCATACCGAAAAATGTAGCTGTTCACGGGTGCCAGAAACTAGTCTTTTACAACTTTCCAAGCGTAATTTACCATTGTGGAACAGTTAGGAAAATTTATGAACTTGTTTAAAAACAATTTAGTTGCTAAAATTTTAACAATTTGTTTTCGCTGTGTATTCAAGTCACGTAACTACAATAATCGAAATTCTAGTCAACCCTCTATATTCATGTTTCTCGTACGACTAAATTAAAGGGGCCAGTGTCACCTATTTTTATAGTGTTCCTTTAAGTGGCCAAAAAACATTTGTATCGATGGAAACGTTGAAATAATGATTCAGTATTGTTAACAATAACCCTACTAGTGCACAGAAACTAGCATCATCATCTTTGTCGGCGGATGGCTGGGATGGAAAAGGATTGCAACTTGAATAAAAACTGATTATCATTTATTTTTTCGATCACCAGCTTGGAGAAATCATTTTTTACTTTCCTCCCGGTGCCCTTATAGTGATTTTATATCAAAGAAGGGGTTCTTTGTCAATTTTTTTTAGCAGTTTTGTTCAAGATACAGCAAAATCTCCAATTCCGTTTTTTTGTTTGTTTAGTATTATTAGGGTTCGTTTCAAGTACGCTGAGCCCTAAAATTTTAAATTCATTTTGACTTAAACCTGAAGTTTCTTGTTGCCCCGAAAACTGTTTTTGGGAGGAAAAGACGAAACAAAGAAACAAACACATGCACAATAAAGCAAAACAACACAAAAGAAAAAAAAAACTATACATAGCCGCGCTGTCTTGAAAGTTTATTTAGTTCATTTGTTTGCTTGCTTTTCTGTTTTCCCGCGTATATCCACAAGATTTATTTACTTCAGTTCGTTATTTTCAGTGTATCTTTTTTAAGTGTGTAAGTATTTGCCAACAACTCCGGCAAACTATGAAGGAAGCAGATATGAAGAATGATGGAAATAATCAGTTGAACGAGTGGTCTTAAATTGCAACACAACACACCAACTCGAAAATCAAAACCAGGTTTCTTAGAGCAGTTTTCAGTGAGTGTTGTGAGTGTCGTGACCAATCACAACAGAAGCAAACAGCGTAATGAACCAATCAGAAATGGACGTCAATACATGTAACCTCTGCCAAGCGCGGGAAACGGTTTTAAGAAAGTCACAATTGGTTTTGGTTTTGGTTTATTTGTTTCTCATTGGTTAAGAAAGTAGCACGAGTTTTGCTAATCAATCATGGAGCTAGGCTTGATTACCAGTCGCTGTTCGGGAATTGAGCCCGCGTTCTCTCCAGAAGAGAGAGTCTCTTTTCGTGGAGCTAAACCAGACCCGAGGGAGCAGCGGAAATCGAGCTTATCATAGAGCAAAGTTAAGCTAAACCAAAGGAAACGCTAATTACTTTCGACGCTCATTTGAAAAAAGTCCTATTGGGACTTGTGGCCTCCTCTAATCTTGATCGTGTACTACGAGAGAGCAAAAGTCTACCGTCGATCTCTGGGTACAAATGGGATTGACTGAAGAGATGTCGTCGGAAACTGGGTTAACCAATTTTGTATAGTTTCAAACAATCGAACTGCTGGGCATGGTGGTTGTGTTGCTTTTGGCGCTGATCTCATGCATCGAGGGCTCAGGGATTGTTCCGCAACACAATGTGTCCCAGAATCTTTGCTTCGCCTGACAAGCGGCGGTAAAAACGATGTTAGCATGGTTTTATTTAGCAAGCCGCTGAGCACTAGATCGTCGTCTCTCTTCCCGGCAAAGTTCCCGGACCTTGGTTGCTTCAGATTGTACTCCAACGATTTCATCTGTAAGAGAAAACGATAGATGCAGCTAATTAAACCGATAATGTTACCTAATTGTAGGGTTTAAATGGCAAAAATGACATGTTTGTATCTGATAGTGACGTTAAAATAATGGATCAGTTTTGTGAACAATATGGTAACGCTACCAGTATGCAGGCTGCGAATGACCAGGGCTCCTTTGAATTTTAGCAAAATTTTTTGGTTAGAAAATCCCGAGCCTTTCTGTGTCAAATAGAAAGGCTTTTTTTTTTTCATCTGGGAGAACCTAATCTCGTACCCAGATCTCACTCTGCAGTTTTGGAAATGTGAAAAATGTATCTGACCGTGGTAGATCTGGGTACGAGATTAGGGAAAACCTCGTTTTCAGCTCCAAAATAGCAATCTCATTGGTAGATCAAACACGTTCGTGATGGCGCAGGAATAGACCATTTCCGAGTTGCTTTGAACCCCATTATGAAAGCGAGGCTAAGTGCAAAGGTTTTGTTATGAAAACCAGTTTTCATTCATATGCAAACAAAACTAATTTTCAGATGAAAAGTTTTGCACTTAGCCTCGCTTTCATAGTGAGGTTCACAGCAACTCGGAAATGGCCTATAAAGACAACAAAAAGGAATGGATATTTTATGCAAATGATGCTTACAGTAATTTCCGTTCCAATAGAATGGAACGGAAAAAGTCGAGGGCCGCCGAAGGTCGTTCGTTTGTTTCCGAAGATTCCGATTGATCAACGCGTGCCTGCGCCATTCGCATTTCAGCCGGCTGAACCGGAACTCTCGGCTAAATGGAAAGTGACTCAGGATTGAAATGGATTGCAACTTCTTCTTGTTTATTTTGGACAAATAGCTCAAAGTCTGATTATGGTTCGTTCTTCCCAGGAAAAATCACTTAAATGTTTTCTTCTCGGTGCTCTAAGAGCAATTTAATGTTAGAGAAAAGATACCAGTTTTCGCCGAAAAACACAGAGAAATCCCTCTGACAGTGACCCATTAATCAAGGCCACAATGTAAAAGGACATTGGCTATCGAAAAGGATGAGTGCAGTTGCTATGACTAGGCGTTTTCTCTGCTTGAGTTTGGTTATTTTTTAAAATTAAAAAAAAGGTTTAGTTTTAAAACGTCGTTTTTACTCTTCTAGGGCAACACAATGACTCAACTTATTCAATAATCTCAGTCCCAGATCACATTATGAATTATCTTGCGTGCGTCTTCCAGGAACTGTTTGCATATTTTTGCATATTATGGTATAGTTGTCTCATGCTCCTTACCAAGGGTAGTGTTAGGCCTGGAAACCAGCGTACACGTAACATAATAGACGAACAACATCATCAGAAAGCAGAATGCATCGCGGTACTTCCTTCTGGTCAGCGGATACAACCACGGGTTGAGAACAGTGTGAAGCGAAGCTAAACGGACTGCAGTGAAATCAAGCAACTCATCGAACGGCCAGCCAGTTTGAATGAGTGTCACTCTTAGCTAAAAGATAGACAATGGAATTAGGCCAAGAGAAATCTTTACACGGGCCCATCCACACTTGGTTAACTAAATTTATGTACCTAGACTTTCACTGAACAAAACGAGCACTGTGATTGGTTGATTCTTGGTCACGTGCCCCTGATCAAATACAAATGTATCCCGACCGGGATGCAATTCCGCAGTTGTTGCCCTCTTAGTTGTTTGTTTGTTTTGCTGTGATTGTTGAAGGGAAAGTCTAAATATATAACAAAGCACTTAATGTATGGTCCCTCGGGAAACTAGTTAGTTTGTTTTCCCTCGAGTCCTTATGTTTCCCGAGACGAATCAGGGACGAGTTGCATAAAACTTAAAGGTTGCTGTAAACGGTATCGTCAGACTTTAAAATACTGAATGGGACTAGGATGAAGGTCTGGCGTTAGCAGTTACGCCCGACGTTAATTTTTATGCAACTCACCCCAGGACTCTCGGGAAAACAAAACTAACTGTTTCCCTCGGGACCATACATTAAGTGTATAATGTCTCTACACTGTACTAAATAGCAAATAGAAGGGAGGATATTGACGAATCATGCAAACGGAGAGATATAGAGAGGATATTACTCGGCGGCACGAAGATATGAATTTTGTTTCGTAGTGGTAAAGACAATATTTTACAAACGAGAGAAGCGAGTGAGTAAAATATTGTTTTTAACACGAGAAAATAAAATTCATGTCTTCAAACCACCGTGTAATTTTTTTTTTAATTTCTGTAGACAAATCTAACGCGCGCCATTTTTTTTGACTATTTGTTCAAACAACCGTGCAAAAGTGGGAAATGACGTCATCACTATCTTTACCAGTGAGGATATGGAAGTACTTTCACATGGCGGAATTTTACGAGTGGTGTATTTTCCGGTAAAACAGTCGTGTCTATATAATAAACTTGAGTATAAGGATGCCGAGGTCTAAGGAATGTTAGCCTGTGTACAGCCGCCCGCTGGACGAGAGCGGCCGGCTGTACACAGGCTAAAGGAATGTGTAATGAACAGCGTACAGTTCGATTCCTTGGCTCTGTATAAGGAACGAACGAGCCAGGTTCGTTTAAATTGATCACGTGATACGACATCCGCAGAGGCACTATCAACGCACAGTGTCCATTGAGCTAAAATGCCTGGATGGATTATACTCGTCAACGAAAAACCTTTCACCTCAATGGTCAAATTGGTAAGAGTTAATTCCAAATGTCAATCTCAGTGACTTTTGGAAGAAGAACAATTTAAAAAAAACAACATTGAGTTCTATCTCGAGACCATCGGACGTCTCATAGTTGACCCATTCAAGTTGGAAATTTGATGTTTTTAAAATTTGCATTTCAGCCCTCAAAACTTCGTTCATTTGTTTTAAGAAGAGCACATTTCCGCGGGGCAACTATCACCCGATAGTCCCTCGATAGAAACACTCATACTATTGTTTAATTGACAGTCCGATTTATTTTTTCGAGGAAAATCAAAGAAAGATTTCATAGTTTTAGGCCTTACCTGTTGAAATCCAATCACTAGAAAGATCCTAGAGGCGGATCAACCTAGCGCCATATGATTTCTGTATCCAGTTTACATGCAAAAAGTGGTACTTGGTACTAACGCAAGGATCTTCCTAGCGATAAGATCTTTCTAGCTAAGAGATACGAAGATCCTAGTACTGGGAACAAAAAAGAACAAACATGACGGCAGCCGGGCGTTCAACTGCTAAAGGCAGACAATTTTCCCCTCCACTTGGTAACCACTCCGACCGAAATTTCTGCGTGTAAACTCAACGAAAAGTTGTTTCGCCTTCTAGGATCTTCCTACATTTGCTAGCATCTTCCTCCCTCCGTGGAAACAGCCTCTTAAATTTCACTTTCGCTCTTCGGCCACCAATTCATTTTCGAACAATCCTTCAGCCCCGGGTATTATCCTCAGATATACCAGCCACCTGAAGGGGTTTATTTGTTTAAATAACATAAATATTTTCTTGGCATGTCGTGACGTGACTTAATTAACAGTTATTCCATGAGCGCATGTTGGATATGAGATGATAGATAGGCAACGAAGAGCGGAGCGCCGAGTTGGCTATAAACATATCATATCCTACAAGCGTGAGTAGAATAATTGTTTTATCAAAATAATCAAGAAATATTGCTAAATCTTGCTGATTTCGCTCTCCAAGAACACACAGAAGACAATTTAATGGTCGCTATTTCTCGGGCATGGTATAATGGCTCATATACCATGGCCGCTAAGCCAATCAAATCCCTGGAATTGCATTATAGAATGATTCATTATTTCTTATACGGACCACATACATCACGCCAGGCTCTCTCTGGAACCATTTGGTTCTAGTGTGAATTCCAATCCTTGACATTGTAACTCTTTAGGCTCAAATTGATGGGAGCCAACTGAGCTCTCAAAATATCAAATTATTTTACTTAATCCCCTCGATCAGGAACTCATTTTAGCCTTTGAGATTAGCGTATTTTAACATAGCCCTGAAAATAGCAGTGTCTTTCACTCACCGAATCGGACCCAATATTGGGGGCTAAACTGCTTTTGAATTTACAGTGATATACGATCGATGTTTAACTTACCAGAAACAAACTCCAGCAACTGACAAACGCTACTGCAACAGAGCCACTTAACTTTGCAAATTGCAGCTCCATTTTTGCTGACACACGGCGTGATTCCACATTGTTTGTTTCCTTCGAGGATTCCTCGTCTCCTCGCAATGTACTGCTGCTGACCTGTCGCCCCTTGTAAAGCCTTAAGGCCATTAAAACTGTAGCTAAATTAGAACCCACGACTAGAAGCATAGCTAACGCCAGTAACGCCATGAATATGTAAACCAATGCTTGTCCTTCGAATGAGTCGGAGCCCCATTCAAACAGGCAAAATGTTCCGGGAAAATGAAGCACGTTCCTGCTTACACCAAAAGCTGGAAGTAAGCTTATAGTCAGCACAGAGCAACCGAAACCTATCGAAGCAACTTTAATTTTCTCCTTGTCGTAAATCATATGTTTGTCGTAATAAAAAGGCCTGTACAGAACCAAGAGTCGATCGATGCTCATTAAAACAACTAGCAGTATCGACGACATGAACAGGAAAGTAATGCTAGTGGCTTGAAAGTCGCAGGCCATGTAGTCGCCAATGTAAACGCCGAAAAAATACTTTATGAGCGGCTGCGGGTAAGCTAATGGAAACACCAGCAAGTCTACCCATGCTAAAAATACGATCAGTACATTTGGAATGTTTCGCTTGTGCCGAAGAATTCTGTACGTAACTATAAGAACTAGTATGTTCCCAATAAACCCGATTAGCCCGGTTAATAAAAGAGTTACACCGCCTACAAGAAATTGTTCATCGCTGAATTTTTCCAGTCCAAATTCACGCTTGTTCATGGCCGCCGGAGAAGACCTGCTTTTGACGCGCAACTTTAGGTGCAGGTTAATTGCTTTCAAGCGTTCAAAATTATTATTTCCCAAAGTGTAAACGTTGAGTTGCAGTTTTTTCCAAGTAGCCAGGATAAGTTAGCAACGGTACGGTCTTTATACAGCGCAAAATTCCAGTAGACTTTAGCATGATATACGCGGCCGCATTACAGGTTCCTGCAGCAAATCTTCAAATTATTACCCTTTTTCGTCGATTGCGTTGCATTTAGTGAAGCGCTGTGGGTGAATTGTTCCACAAAAAAATCTTTAACTCCCCAATATGTGCAAATAACCAGTCAACGGACAAAGCCGTGAAAGGAAACAAACGCCAACGAACACTCGCAGATTCTCTGAAATTGAACAGACGCCCTGCTAAGGGAGTTGCTTGTAAACTTTTTTTTGTGTTTTGAAAGTTCCAGAACAGAAATGACTCCATTTCGCGCAAAGCGTAAATATAAACTCGAGGTCACTATTAACTGGCTCCTTAGCCAATCAGATGACAGTTCCACGAAGAACGAAGACGCGCAAAAATCTCAGGACACCTGTTGCAACAGGTGGCGCGACCCGCACGTGTTTTGTTCCCGCCAAGTGGAAGAACCCGTGGGATATCAGTAGATTGTAGTATTTTTAGCGACACCTAATATTTTCGCGAATTTAGCGTCTTATTGTAAAGTGAAATTGCTAATTTAAGTTGTCTTTTACTTTCAAATGTGCTCTATGGAAAGAAATTGCTAAAAATCGTTGAAAAACGTTTGGTACTTAAATTTGTAGCAGTAAAATCGGTAGAGATCGCTAAGTTCGTTGTCACTGGAAATACGGCTGTGCAACCCGAGCGACACAATACAAAAAATTCCAATAGAAAATGTGAGTTGTTACAACGACTGTCAAAATTCCCGCGCGCTGATTGGCTCGTACCTAGTCTATAAGAGTACAGACATTAAAAACTCCTTCAGATGTAACGCGCGCGCTTTCTCAACGGTCCTACTCAACGCTCGTACTTTTTCCACGTTATTGTAAAAGACAAATCACTTGAGTTTTGAACATTTTATGTCATTAGACCGCGATAGAAAACTGCCGGCGATTTGTTAAACGGATAGAATGAACTTAGACAAAATTGTACCGCAAAATACATCATTACATTATCACAGGTGGCAATTGATAAAACTGACATTTGCTGCACTTCTCATGTATAGCTAAGTGACTAAGTAACGGCGCCTTTAAGAAATTAAAAGAATTTAGTCTTTTCTCAGTCGTGGAACCGGCACTTTGAAGTTTTCTGCTATGCGAAAACGCCTTACAATTAAAAGGCCTTGCAAATTGTACTTTTATAACTCGTACCAATGCAAAGTCATAACCAAGGACATGCTTTACGAAACTCCCAGAGCTTATTCTGTGCAGTTTGGGAGAATTTCAAATTTTTGAGATAACTGGGTGCAAGTAACTATTTCCACGACTTTCGCCAGCCTGGAAATTTTGTCCACGGATATGGACAAATGTATCAAAAATTCTTCCGTCTGAAGGGTTGAATCACCTGACGTATAGGCGCTGCTTCAGCCTCGTTTCACGGGTTCTTGAAACGAGGCTTCACAGCATGCTTCACAGACGCTAAATGAATAATTCCCCCCGGGCCCCATACACCCCGCAAATATGCCCCTTTGAAATGGGCCTTTAAACGAATTCCATCAGCCCAGAACTTGAAACTGGAATTTAACGGCAGGTCGCATTGGATGACCGTGCGGATGCGGGAATAGATCTAGGGTCCCGTGGAAAATTAAGATTGTACTTCTGCACCCTTGCCCCAGGCCCAATAAACTCATACTGAAGAAAGTCATCACTTTTTAATACACTACTACACCATTTTAACTTTAAAACTTGTAACAACTACTTAAACTTATCCCTTTCAAGCGATGAACGACTTTTCTTGTGTAATGTTCGTTTGCGTTTGAAATCGTACAATGCAAAGGTAAACCCAGCCCCTTAATCACTTGCAAAAGGACGTTTTAAGCCTCTAAATTAAATAAAAAAATATGTTAAAATATGAGTACACCAGTGTACGTGTATGTCTAACTACACTATTACAGCTGGCATTTCTAACGGTATTAAATACCGGCAGCGTTTACCTTAATTATGAAGCACTTAAAAAACTAAGATGTCACTCAAAAAATGTCGAGATAAAAAGCACGTTACATAGATATTTTGTGAAAACCTACTCCTAAAAAACAGATTACTCTGCCAAACGTACAACTTGCGCCAACAACCTACGCGCAAGATTTGCAACGAAAGTACAAGGATAGTTACCAGAAAAACCGCGAAATATGCATGGATATCTACCCGGAAAGCTTACAGCTTCTTTCGAACCTCGCGCTCCGTCACGGAACGCTCCTAACAACCCCTGATCAAGGTCATTTAGTAGATCCGAGTTAGCCTTCAAAATATCACTGGATTTTACTCACCGAATCGGCCCCAATTTTGAGGCTAAGAAATATCTTTTGGATTGTTTTAAATCGATTTTTCGTTTAAGGGAGATGTCCGCATAACATCTAGAGAGAGAACAGAAGTGCGAGACGGAAACCGCACTAATATTATCCGTAGTCGGGTCAAAACAGCCTAATCCCAAGGACTAAAAATGCACCTTACAGCTAAAATGGGTCCCTGAGAGGGCTGAAGTGGTTTTTGAAGGCTAAATGGACTCTAAAATTAGGGCCAAAGTAGTTCTAATTTTAAGGTCTCGAATACACCCACTGGCTAAAATGAGTCGGATAAAAGTGAGCGAAAAATAGATTTTCAGACTGTCGCCTATCCATGCCTTATTTTGGTATTTTAATACAGTGAACTCTGTAAATTCAAAAAATAAAAACAAAAAACTTTCAGCCCTAAATTACCAATTTGGGCCTGATTCAACACCTACGGCCAAGTCTAAAAATAATGTCCGTTTATAAAAAGCAAACTACAGTGAAAAGAGCCTTACACTCGCTGACAAGAATACATGCTGACAAGCAATCAAAGAATCCCTACTCTCACCCTCTAAGCTCTAAGCCCCAACACTGTTCAGAAACTAAGTTCTCCTTGCAATATCAGTACTTGATCAAAACATACAGGTAATGAGAATAAAGAAAATGATCACCAAATAATGTCTTGATGTTTACGCAAATTCTCCTACTAGAACCATGAGAAATATAAGAGGAATAGTGAGGAGAATATAAGTTTGATGTCGAAGCTTTAAGGCTTAAAGCCCTTGTGTAAAGCCACCCGCTAATCTAGATCTCATTTCCCGTTTTAGCTCAACACACGAATTATATAATAATAATAATAATAATAATAATAATAATAATAATAATAATAATAATAATAATAATAATAATAATAATAATAATAATAATAATAATAATAATAATAATAATAATAATAATGTTACTTAACCAGGGTGACCTCTTCAGCATAAAATGCTGATATCAATGAGGGCCCTGCAAAAAAGAAAAGGAACCTAAAAAACCTAAAAGCGTAAAAACAGCCACTAAATTTAAAGTAATTAAAAAGCTTGTGATCTATAGAATTCTAAAATACGGGTTTTAAAAATCATAAGTGAGCTAAGATCCTTCATTTCATCTGGAATGTCAATAAAAACTTTTGATCCTTTAAAATAAAAAGACTTTCTTGCAGTCTCAGTTCTAGCCTGCGAACAGCAGACGTTTTTCCGATTGTCGCTTCTCTCGGAGGGAGAGAAGCGACGATCGGAAAAACGTCTGCTGTTCGCAGTTTATCTCAGTTCTCACTTTGGGAAGCATTGTGTAACAAGAGAGTATTTAAAAAAAATGCTTGGTTTTATCAACAGATCGAGTTGATTAGGGAATCCGGGCACCAAAAAGAGATTCAAGCGCTGACGTTTCAAGCGTTACCCTTGTGTCAGAGCGATTCGCTCTGTTGATAAAACAAAACAGGCATCTACTCCGCTACCGACGCAGTACTACAGTTTCTTACAAACTAAGTAGCACTTTCCTGTGGTGCTGTTTATTATGCCGTTATAAGGCAGTTCTTAAGTTTGAGTCTGTGGATGGAATTCTAAAGTGTGACCATTCAAATGAAAGCTACTGAGCAGTATTTTCCTGTGGTGCTGTTTATTATGCTGTAATAGGTGGTTCGAACGTTTGAGTCTGTGGATAAAATGCTAAAGTGTGATCATTCAAATGAAAGCGACTCAACAACACTTTCCTACCTGTGGTGCTGTTTATTATGCCGTTATTAGGCAGTTCTTAATTTTGAGTCTGTGGATCAAATCCTAAAGTGTGACCATTCAAATGAAAGCTACTGAGCAGTACTTTCTTGTGGTTTTTTTACTATGCTGTACAAGATGATTCTAACTTTTGTGCTTATGGATGAAATCCTAACGTGTGACCTTTCAAGTGAAAGCTACTGAACAACACTTTCCTGTGATGATGTTTATTATGCTGTTTGAAATCCTAAAGTGTGACCATTCAAATAAAAGCTACTAACTAGTACTTACTTATAGTGCTTTTCATTATGCTGCACCTTTGTGCCTGCGAATGAAATCCTAAAGTGTGACCATTGGTGAAATGAAAGCTACTGAGCGGCATTTCCTGTGGTGCTGTTTATTATTCTGTACAACGTAATTCTAACTTTTCTATCTGTGGATGAAATCCTAAATAGACCATTTCCGAGTTGCTTTGAACCTCATTATGAAAGCGAGGCTAAGTGCAAAGTTTTTGTTATGAAAACAAAACTAATTTTCATATGAAAAGTTTTGCACTTAGCCTCGCTTTCATAGTGAGGTTCACAGCAACTCGGAAATGGCCTATTGTGTACGTATCACATGGAAGCTACTGAGAGGTGCCTTCGTGCTTATGCTTTTGTTTTGTTTTGTTTTTTCCCCTCTCTTTAAACTTAGGTAATTATACAAGGGAGGATGTTAAGAGCACGTGCATTTCTGCAGATGCTTTACAATACGAAAACGCAAAAAAAAAAAACTTATAAAAGAGCGAGCGGCCTACAATAGGCCATTTCCGAGTTGGTGTGAACCTCATTATGAAAGCGAGGCTAAGTGCAAAACGTTTCAAACGAAAAATAGTTTTGTCTACTTATCAGCAGGCATATTAGCCTCGCTTTCAAAATGAGGTTCAAAGCAACTCGGAAATGGCTTATTCTATTCTGCCTCTCTTGCTAACCAACTTAACATGCTGGGTTTCTAGGTCCTGATAGCCCCTGATGAATCATGCAGCGGTTCAGAGAGCTCGTCGTCGTGTATAAAGTTGTTCTCGTCGTCCTCTGCTGCCAGCCGGCTCATGGGTTTGTTTCGCGCCATTAGAGTGTAATACCGATACTTCATAACTCGGTGCTTGTACACAAAAAACCCTGCCACGCCCAGCAAGACTAGAATTATCACAACTCCCACACCAATCAAGATCTTGTTCACTCTATTCGAGCCCTTCGTTCGATAAGCCAGAACTGTCCCGTTCACCGTCACCGTCACAGTTGGCGTGACACATTCTTGCCGCTTGGGTTCGTTGTCTGAGTCTTCCCCAGTCCCCCAGCAAGGCACAGAAGGCACGTAGGTGATGTTGCGATATCCATTAACGCATTCGCCGATGATCTTCTTCACGTCGCCTTTCCGGCATTTTGGGCATGCGTACAAGGATTTCCATACCAGGTAATACTGACAGCCTCGCAGAATGTTCGTGTGGTTGTTTTCGGGGCCTGGGTTACCTACACCGGCTTTGACGTCACACCTGAGATCGAGGGTGGTCCTGTATCGGCCGTTCGTTTCTGCAAGACGAAACAGGAAAGGAGAGTTTAATCACGGGACTTGAAATTAATAGAGCGTATTCATGTGACGTCATAATTTTCTAAAATCCAAAACTAAAGAGCCTCCAAATTTATCCTCATCAGGCATAAGAGGCCGTATACTTATAACTGTTTACAATTTTACAGCTCCATAGCGTCCTTTGTTTGGAAATCAGAGCAGTTTGAATTTCACGGTTATGGAGTTGCGTGACAAAGAGCTACGATCGACTTTGTTGAAAAATATATCATTATCTCATTATTTTCAGCCTTTTAGAGGTTAGAACATTGGAGAAAGTGCTTATGTAAGTGGTTTTGGTGTTCAGTACTGCTAATCAGTCGCTAGATAGCCAAAGTAAGTTCCAGATGTTAACACTATTTTTCGGCCGCCATATTGGTGTTCCACGGAGGTACACCAAGATGGCGGATCCATACTGGGCTCTGTAAATTTCTACAAAACATTTCGACAGATATCTGACGTTTGGGGAGACGTACAGGCCTAAAATTGGGAGAATTGTCTCCTTTAGTCATCCTCTATAATATCAAAACTTCTCAAATGAGAAAATGGCGCGAGTTTACTTAACTAATCACGGAGCAGAGTAAAGCTAAACAAATCAAACGTGAACTCACTTTCGGCACCCACATGAAAACCGCTGTAAACGATGTATTTAATTGTCAAAAAAAAAAACTGTTTAAACATTTTCCAACTATCGCCTGTATCTAAGAGCAAGATTCGGTAACCCGAGCGATAAAAAATAAAATAAAATAAAATAAAATTAGCGTCGCCAAAGTTAACGTTGCATGTCATTAAAGCCACCGAAATTAATGCTCCAAGAAGTTAAACCGAGTTAAATAAATGTCAACATTTTAAACTCACGTTAATTCCGTCGATTTAATCCCCACAGGTAAACTTGAATCAGCGGCCTGACTTTTTTCAAATTTTTATCAATTTTTATGACATGTGATCAACAATGTTCAGAAATCGCCTTCATTTGTTATGTGGCCAAGACTTGTAACAATAAATGACTTGAGAATGATGTATTAATCAGTTAATGACACAGGCATACTCGGAAAAAATACCGCGTACTCCTATCAGAAGTCGAACCCAAGACCTTTCCGATTTCTAGTTCGGATGCTCTACCAGTGAGATACAGGAGACTCGTGGGAGCTAAGGCCCCAAATTGCCATTTGCCAACAATATTTCTAAAAAGCTTTAAAATACAAGCTTAGGCCCCGTTTATAAGGAGAAAAGTTGTCCCGGGTAGAAGGGTCACTCGCCTACCGGAGCTACCCTGAGCGAGCCAACTTTTCCTACATTTCCTTACAAAACTTGGCGAACCGTTTACATGAGAAACAAAAAGTTGGCTCGGCTGGAAGGGTGACTCGCCTAGCACACCCTTTTTCGATGGTAGGGTCATCCTCCTAGCCGGGCCAACTTTTCTCCATACAAACACTTTGGCTCGCCCAGCCGGGTCAACTCCGTCAAGGCGAGACAATCAGAGCATGCGCTGCTGGCTCGGGCAAAGGGGTCAACTTTTTTCTCATATAGACGCTCGCTGAAGTTGACTCGACTGGGAGGGTGACCCTCTTTCCCGTTACAACGTTTCTCCATATAAACGGGGCCTTAATTATCTCTGAAAAATGCGTGGTTACCCCCATTTTTCTTTTTGAATTTCAATAACACTCGCTAAGATCTCTTTTCCGCATATTAATAAGCCGCGCAAAAATTCCATTGAATAGACCATCCCGAGATGCAACAGGAGGCATCGTTCATACGTAGCACTAAAAATTGGTGAAAAATCCCCTTTGACCCATCGATCCCACTTACCACCATAGCACTTTTCTCCGTGTAACAGCTCCACAAACAGACCCGAGCGCACGTCATCTTTGGCGCTGTAACCAATCACAGAGCCAATATCGATGTCACGGTACCACGACGACCTGCAAGCCATGACGGGACGGGGAAGCCTTGTACCGCTGGCCCGATCACGATATGTGCACGAACTGTTATCATGGTTGAGGGTGCAGAGGTTGACGTAAAGAGCCGGTCTGTATGGCCAAATCACGCTGCTCCTGCAACGATTAACAAGAAATCAGTCTGAAAAAAGTTCTGTCTCCATCCATTCTGTGGCATTTGTCTGCATCGCAGTAACAAAGAAAGCCGCAAAAAATTTAGAACATAAGGTCAACTTCAAATTGGCGCTCTTAATTCTTGCTTTTCACGTCACCACGCTCCCACCAATAGCGTAGATCGCTATGTTACGTCCCTAGGCAATCACACGTACTGAACAAGTCGATTAATTAGCAAGTATATCTGGCTTAATCAGGGATAAAAAAAGTGTAAAGGAACTTCAAGTTCGAGAGTTCTCGAATTTCCAACCCTGACGCCAACACTACTGAAGTGTCCATTGTCAAAGAATTCAAGTTGGGGGAGGGCAGAGAAGGGGATCGATGATGGGAGGAATAGCCCTGTCAGGAAAGGACACTTCGTGGTTCTACAGTCCAAGGTTGGGGGGAGGGGGAGGGGGAGGGTAGGAGGTGGTTCCTACGTAAATACGTGACGACATTTCAGCAAAATATAATAGGATGTTTTGAGGGTTTGACAACTTAACCTCATTCCTATTCCAGTCAATAATATACCAGAGAACCCCACCCCCTGGGTGTATATTTTTATAGTTGTTTAGGACCTCCCCCACCCTCTTCCCCCGAAACCTCTCATAGTAATGTGCAATGAAACGTAATTTCATTTTACTTTTGCCACACAATATAGAACATTAATGAACACGAAGTCCTTGATAAACGAAACAATTGCTGATCTCCTAGTACGATATTGGGGTACCGAAATAGCTTTGGAATCGTCGTCTTTTGAATAAAGCCCCTTCGCGGCCAGGAGCGATAACAGGCTACAGAGTCACAGTAATCATTACACATGATTCCTCAACGTAAAAAGTTCAAGAAATAAAAAATGCTTTGCACGAGATAAGGGGTTAGTTTCTAAAGAAACTGTGGTGCTGCCTCAGTGTGGAAGTAGAAACGAATGTTTGGTTTTATCAACAGAGTGGATAGGGTAATTTGGCTACCGTAAAGAGATTCCAGTGCTGACGTTTAGACCTTCGTCAGACGGAAGGGCTGATGCTAGAGGCGTCAGCTCCTGAATCAACTCTTTTGATAAACCAAACATTTGCTTTACATGAGAGCCGTGTTTGATTCAATGATTAGAAAAACCGCTGCGGCAGGAAACAAAAGATCCTGGAGTTCCAACTTGCCGCAACTCAATTGATAAGCTGTCCCACAACACTGTCTCACACCTTTTCTTTTAACACAAAATATTGAACATTGCTGGCGGTGAAATCGATGATGACAAAACAGTTCGTTACTCCGAACGACATTACAACAGATCAATCGCTGCCGATTAAATAGGGCATTTCCGAGTTGCTGCGAACCTCATTATGAAAGCGAGGCTAAGTGCAAAGCTTTTCACATGAAAATTAGTTTTGTTTGCGATTGAATGAAAACTTGTTTTCATGATAAAATCTTTGCACTTAACCTCACTTTCATAATGAGGTTCAAAGCAACTCGAACGAACCTGACCCATCAACAAAAGATTTCAAGAACTACCCACCCCACCTCCAACAATGGTACCCTACACGATTTAGCCCGAAATTACTCCGATTCTTCTCCCTTGGGAATGTCTAAAATCTGCCGAAGATCAACGAAAACACAGGAAAGTTCACGGAAAAAGCCACAGGATTCAGCTGACGCAGTGACGCTGCACTCTTAAAGACGTAGCAAAACCTCGGGGTTGCTATGACAACCCCGAGGTGAGGTGAGGAAACCTTGTCATATAAGCCTTCGACTCGAACACCTGTATTTTGTAATGTGTGCAGTATAGCAAACTAAAAAATAAAATAAAATAAAAAGGACGGTTGTTTGGTTATATCAACAAAATTGATAAATTAATTTGACTCCCGTTAAGGGATTCGAGTGCTGACGTTTCGAGCGTTTGCCCTTCGTCATAAAGAATCCACAGGACTGTGTTTGGAGGAGACGAGGCGTCAAAGATCATGTACTTACCTCCTTCGCCTTGGCGTAGGCTGATAATACAACACCTCGATCATCGGTCCACCAGGGCGTGACAGCTTGTTAAGGTCATATTCAACACCTTTAGCTGCAGTAAATTTACAGCCATTCATGCTACAGCCATCATGGGCTTTGAAGGCTTGTGTGTTGTTCCCACAGCGAAGACAGGCTGCACTACCCGGCTGAAACATGAAAGAGTTAAGAGATTCAATAATTGTACACTCACTTCACCAGATACCTATCGCCAGGTTCAGTCCAAACACAACAACAACTACAACCTTACAATAGAGAGAAAAGATTCTCGCAGTCATCTATGCAACCAGACTGTGGCGAAAAAACCTGGAAAAACTGCACCGGCATAGCAAAGGTTATGGATTCATATCCCGTTCAAGCCTCGATTTTCTCAGTCTTTTTAACTCGTGAATGCGTGCATGCTCAATGAACGAGTTATAGCGATGGCTGACTGTTGACTTGGTTGGTTGGTCGGTTCTGTCGTTAACTTTCGGGCGTGCGCAGTGAATGAGTTTTAAATTCAATTAGTGGAAAAAACACGCGAACATTTTTTGTTCACGGCGCATCAGGATATTCTTATTCAATATGTGGAGACTAATTTGACGATCAGTTAGTGCAAGAATGGAGATTTTTCGTTAAATCTAAGCAAAGTTACAAGTTTTTTCAGTTTTTCAGAAAGTCCGGGGTCGTAAACTCAATTAGACGCATCAGAATTCTCCTATTCATTCTGTAGAGAATAATTTGACGATCATTTTAGTGTAAGAATGCAGATTTTAAACCTATCCTCCCTTCGCGATTGAACTAACTGAATAGTTTTAGTCAGAAAGAATGCGTGATATTGCGTTGCGCAACTTGAAATTTTGCCGCCAAAAAATATTTTCCACCAGAAAATGTCTTCAGCTGAAAGAAGCACTCTTATTAACTGAAAAGTTCACTGCTAATCATAACTTTTTGCATACATGAAAACTCGACATCTTTCATCATATTTTTCCTTCTCATACAAAAGTATTACATCAAGTAGATTAGTTTGCTAAAAAAAAAAGCTAGTTTTGCTGTCAGTTTTCACGCGAAAGCGGAACGTGCCATGTCACGCATCAGTGACTTCGTAAACAAAATTATGCAAATTTCTGGTGAAATGAACAAAAATAAAGCAGTAGCCACATGCGGTCATAGACTGCCTTTAATTTTAATTTCTTCCTACAGAAGTAGCTACATGTAGTCCTCGACTACCTTTTTTTAAACCAACGAAGGCCGAAGATTTTCGACCGAAACGTCTTTACTAAATTTTTGATAACCGTTTTGTTTTTAACGTTTTTACAAGTCAGAGTCGTACACGTTTAAGATTATATTATGTCCATTCCAGACTGCAATTTCAGTGTTTTTCATACTCCCAAGAGTGGCAAAGATGTTTCTAGTTTGCCCACATGATTAGATACGATTTTTTGTAACCTTTCATCATTTCACAAACTCGACAGCAATGAAAAACCCTTACGAGCCTCCTTAAATAGGTATCAAGAAGCAGTAGCCTTAACACCACCTTAACTCAATAACCAGGTACGCAGCACTGTAAGTCAAACCAAATCATGTATCAGTATACAGTGATAGAGATCGGCAAAGATCGGCATCACAGTATATTGTACTAAGATACGTCCACTCCTCTAATATGCATCCCCAGTTTAAAGCAGTTTGCCGAAATACCTTGTAGAGTCACAAAACAGGTGTTTGGACATCATTGGGATACCGAGAACATCCCTCCCGACGTTGGAGGAAAAACGAAAAGAAGCGACAAAGCGTGAATTGGAAACCACCCAAATCAAATTTTCACTACAGAGCCAAATACTAGTCACAGTTATAACCCGAGATCAACACCAGTCCAGGACCAGTAGCAATACCAAGGTCAAGAACCAAAAGACAGGCAAACTCTTCTATGGCGCGGGCAGCAAGGCTCCTTTGTTTATGATTGTGTATATTTAACTTTAGATCCAATTTTGTAAATCCATTGCATACAGTCGACCTCCCGTAAGCGACCACTCAAAATGTCAAGATGTAGCCGTCGCTTACCGGAGGTGGTCGCTTGCGAGAGTCGAACCACAGGGCGTCTCTTCCAGGAAAATTTCTGACACATCTACTTATTCGAAGAGAATTCATTGCATATATTTTCCTAGTTACAATACGAGCAGTGCTAGATTGTCACTAAAAGTTCCTTGTAAACTCTGAGTAGTATAGTTCATTCAGCTTACATGGAGATCAGACGATGTGTCAAGTGGTCGCTTATAAGTCACATCAGAAAGTGGTCGCGGTCGCTTATGAGAGGTGGTCGTTTACGAGAGGTTCCAACTATAGGAATTTGACTGGGAAAAATTTGGTGTTTTGGATGGGTGGTCGCTATTGGGAGGTGGTCGCTTACGAGAGGTGGTCGCACGTGGAGGTTCGACTGTATCTATTTTTTAAGAAGGATGAATAAAGCTTATTATTATACCTGAGCGGCAAATGAGTTTCCTTCGCATCGATTGCATTTCTCGGATCCAGGTGGACTTGCTGTTCCGTTTGGACAAATGGTACAGTCCGTATTACCTGCGGTGCTGTGATACCCCGCTGGACAAGGTGTGCAGTTCCGAGCTTCTCCATCTTTCGTTCCAAGAATACTGATGTCGGCTACTTTTGCTTGAAACGCAGTTGACAAGGTTCGCGTTTCGTCTTGTTGGTGAAACAACCATCTGTGAAAATATTAAGGTGCAGTGTTACCTATTTCAGCGTCACTTTGAATGGCACAAAAATGTTTGTATCGATGGAAACGTTGAAATAATGCTTCAATTTTGTTAAAAATAACCCTTCTGGTGCACAGAAACTAATAACAATCATATTTGTCTGCAGATGGCTAGGATGGAAAAGGCCAAAAAAATGGTCTCTGGGCATTTCTCTGTATTTTGGTCGAAACTGCTCTTAGAGCACCAGGAAGAAAGTATTAAGTGATTTCTCCAGGGGAGTACAAACTATAATCAGTTTTGTTAAGACATTTTTTCATGCCGCAATCCATTGCAATCCTGGCCATCCACAGCCAAAGATAATTAACACCAGTTTCTGTGTGCCATATAGGTTATTGTTAACAAAATTGAAATATTATTTTAACGATTCCATTGATACAAATATGTTTTTTGACCATTCAAAGTAACGTGTTTACAAATAAGTGACATCGCCCCTTTAACTTCGGGATAATGGGTAGAGCCTTACACGATCCCGTAGCATTTTACAGGATCCTAGAAAATCCACTTGGTTTATAAAATCTTGTGAAGATTTCTATCAGGGAAACTGATTTAGCAAACAACAATGCCACGAAGAATTTACCTGAAAAAGTATTTGCCCTTTTTTAATGGATAAAGTTGAATTACAGAACCCTGTAAAATCCACTCGTTCTATAAAATCCTGTGAAGATTTCTATCACGGTAATTGATTTAGCAAACAACAATACCATGAAGAATATACCTGAAAAAGTATTTGCCCTTTTTTAATGGATAAAAGTGAATCACAGGATCCTACAAAATCCACTGGGTCTATAAAATCCTGTGAAGATTTCTACCAGGGTAACTGATTTAGGGAACAACGATACCGTGAAGAATTTACCTGAAAAGGTGTTTGCCCTTTTTTAATGGATAAAAGAGAATTACAAGATCCTCCAAAATCCACTGGATCTATAAAATCCTGTGAAGATTTCTATCAGGGTAACTGATTTAACGAACAACGATACCGTGAGGAATTTACCTGAAAAAGTATTTGCCCTTTTTTAGTCGATAAACGTGAACCATTTTTCTACCATCTCGTCTTCTCTCATGTCCATAGCTATACGTTCCCTTGGGGTGGGTGCAGTTCAACTGATCCTGAATGGTACCATTACTGAGCCACACTTGAAATATCAGATTGCAGTCGCTTATCTTGGCCAAGTGTTCTCTATAAACCCTTTGCGGTGCACCTGTCAGATTGCAGATGACGACACAATTGAACGTGATCCTTGCTAGCTCAGAATCCACTTCGACTTCCGGTGACTGAAGCACGGCATGTACGTCCCCAACCACACGCTCTGTCCGGATGTCCCCACCGGCTGAGATCCAACCATTCTGGAAAAGATGACAACAGACGCACGTCACAATGACACAGGGCACCCAACGGTTTACTTCGGCGGATATCTGTTCGTGAGGCCTTAAAGGGGAAGTATCATGGGGTTTTGGTATCTTTTGTAAAAATTGGTGAAATAAGACCTTCAATCAGCCGCCAAATAATTCCAGAATAACGAAAGGAAAGGAATCAACTCAGTTCTTGAAAGGAACAACCCGTGATCTGTTCTAGCGCATTTTGGAAACAAAAATGCAAGAACTTGAATAACATTAGCGTAACATTTTTCAAGTTTCAATCCATACCGACCTACTCTGTCTCTGGCCAGAGGCACTAATCGACAGTTTTATTGCACTGGGGTGAAAATTTACAACAAACTTGACAATTGCAGTATTTCGTTGTTTCTACTTGACAGACAAACATTTTTGGGTTTTGAAATGATGGCAAATTTGCGTGCTACTTCCCATTTCAACACGTTAGAAATTCTGATTTGGTTTTAAGAAAATATAAATTTTCTTTGGCAAAATGTCAGCTCTAAATTTCGTAACACTGGACACTGGAAAACTATTGTAGTTCCTTTCGCTTTCGATGGGGCAATTATGTCGTTAAAAAAGCACGCACACAAAAAATGGTCAGCTGCATTTTTGTAAAACCAGCAACAGCAGCTAGAAGATTAAGCTAAACCATGCGAACAGAACAGTGATCAGCATCAAATTTCTCCTTGTAATATCAATGATTATTCAACCTCTGAGGTGAAGAGAACTAAGGATATGATCATCCAAGGTGCATTTTCTTGATATTTTAATAACTTCTCTCCAGTGCTTTTATAAGAAGAGAACCGGGACAAGATAGGAGAATTTGTTCTTTGATATTACGGGTTAAACAGTTAAAAGGTAACAACGCAATTTGAGAACACAGGACAGTATTTTGTTTTAATGTTCTCGTCGGGGGCCCCAGATGACAAAGAGAATCTGGTAATGAAGCTCAGTGGAATACGTACGACCTCTAGTGGCAAGAAATCCTAAAACTGTTGCTTTACTGCGATGTGAACCATTTAAAAACAACAACAACAACAACGACAAATCCAGAATTTCTGCACAAAAAAAAAATTCAAATGGAAAGTTTCAAAAATTTGGTCTTCCTTTTTAGGGAATAGTGTTAAGACCCGAATTTCTGCTCCATTTGCTTCCAGAGGTTATTGGAATATCACACTATGGGTGCATTCTCTTGGGGCTATTCTAGTTATTCGTATTCAGGTTTAGAAATAACAGAATACACGGAATTTTAATTTCGAAAAGAACGCTCCTAAAATACCCATGGCGGAGGTGACCTGAGAACTACTATGTCTGCGCGCGAACGGCCGCCAAGGATTTCGCGTCAAAACTTTCCCAAAAGAACGTGTATTCTGTATATTTCGAGTAAACCGTATTCCGTCCATTCTGTTCATTCTGCTATCGGGAACAGAATGAACAGAATGATATTCCATTCATTACGAAGACGGAATAGTTTCCAAAAGAACACAAATACCCTCTATTCCAAGTATTCCTATTCCGACTATTTCGACTTGTAAAAGGAACAGAAACACTGGTTGTAATGATGGTTATTTTCCTCACTCGGACCGTTCTATCTGCGGGAACACCAACCAATCACAATACCGCACCAATATCATTCAACCAATCAAAATGCTGCACCAATATCATTTAACCAATCACAATACGGCACCAATATCATTCAACCAATCACAATGCTGCACCAATATCATTCAACCAATCACAATACTGCACCAATATCATTCAACCAATCACAACACTGCAGGGTTTTCATTTGAGGCCGTAGGCCGGACGTTTTGTCCGGTCGTTTGCCATTCCACGTCCGGTACTTTGAGATCAATATTGGCGATTTTTTTTTTACTACTGTATTATATATTTTTCTTACTAAGGCATCTCATGAACATACTGACTGGAGGATAACAGAATAATGAGAAGCCAATGAAAATTCTGTTGTTGCCATTCTTCCTCCCCCTCCCCCTACCAACTGACTATCTGATTTTCATTCAGTAATTTACTTTTTACAGAGAATTTTAGTGAGCGCCAGCATTGCCTGGGAAACTGTTTCCTTGGTTCCAGAAACGCTGGAAATGGCGTTTCTGAGTATTCTATTTTAAACATTTCCTGGGAGAGCATGCCCCCAGACCCCCCTAGGTGCTTGCGCCTTAGGCGCTCGCGAGGCGCCTTACGGCGCCAAGAAAACGTTCACGTCCGGTGCTTTCAAAAGTATGTCCGCTACTTTACAAAACAGTTGAAAAACCTGACACTGCACCAAATATCATTCTCAATAGTGTACATACTAACCTTCACACTACAGTCCCCAGCACACTGAGCTGTAAAACTTTTCGGTAATGTGTTGTTCCTCCATACATAAAAATGTTTCCCTTTAAAAGCAACGTGCCCAGCCTGGCATGTGTTACATTTTATACCAGCAGTCGAGTATTGCCCTTCTTTGCACTTGTTGCATTGCGGTTTCCCGCCGTTGGTATCGATCTCAAACCCTGGCTGACACCGACACTGGACTGTTTGAGGCTTAAGTTTAGCATGACCCACGTCGCTGCAGAGAACCTTGGCCCCACCTTTAAAACCTAAACAAGTAGAAGACAGAATATTAAACATTTAAGCGCCAATGGCACTGAGCATCTATCTTATTCTTACTAATTTCAGCGAGTACTTATTTTCGCGATTTTGATGATTTAAACAAAAACGAGAAATTTAATACGCACAAAAAATGATTGCGCGAAATTTAATACCATATCATATAATAAAAAAATAAGAATTTTAAATGTTCTGAGTTAACCGGGCCTGCAGATTCTGTTCTGAATTAAAACTGAAACTATGTGTCCTTTCGACTAGCACTCTTCCTCTGATTCAATATTTTGTTCAGCTTGTAATTTGGGAAGAACCTTTTTTTAGAATACAGTCATCAAAGTTTCCTTTTGTAGGCTCCATGTAGTTCGATTAAGCCAGGCTTTTGTATCTTCCCAGTATTTCCTTGTTCTTTGTGATAAGTGCCCTCTGCTGAAATTCGCGAAATTTAGTACACTTGCTCTTATTTTTCCTGCAATCGTGAAAATTCATACTCGTGAAATTCGGATCCCGAATTTTCGCGAAATTAAGTTTAAGGACGGTGCCTACTAATAGCGAAGTATTTTTGCGCAGTTTATCACTATGCGGGAGAAGCAGATCTTAGTAGCGGCTATTGAAATCCAAAAAGAAAATTGAGGGTAACCAAGCATTTTTTAGAGATAACTAAGCAACAATTATTCCAAAAGGCAGCAAAATACAAAGCAATGTATGGTCCCTTTTTTCCAAATTGAAGCTTTATTATCTCTGAAAAACGCATGGTTACCCCCAATTTTCTTTTTGGATACCAAAATCACTTGCTAAGTTCTGCTTTCTCCGCATAGTTTTAAAGCGCGCAAAAATATCCCTGTATTAGCAGGCACCACCCATAGGAAACCCGAGTATCTCGAGATGCGCAGAACGTATGTGCAGTAACAATAGTAGGCACCGTCCTTAAGTATAGAGTGTTTTCACATGACGTCACGGCGGCCATGTTGGTGTCTCAAAACAAAGAAATGGCGGCTATGTTGATGTCCCAAACTAAACCTCTGGGTATTGAACTCTATTTTATGCAAATACTTTCTTTTTTTTCTCTTTCTTCAGTAAACCAATATGGCCGGTAGTCACGTGAATGAAAACACCCTATACTCGAAAATTAGTAAGAATCAGGTAATTTCTCCTTTAATACAATAATTATCACAAATAATATTGATCAATGATCTCCGAAGATAAAATGTCTTGATATTGAAAAATGTCTTCCTACTAGTGCCATAAGAAACAGATACAGAACATAATTTCAATAGAATATCCATGTTGGTATTGCGGCTTAAACTTTGTATCAAAACAAGACAAAGTCAAATCCAGTGTCGCTTTCACTCAAAAGGCCATGTCACAAGGAACACAACTGTATTCATTTTTAAGGACGGTGCCTACCAATACAGGTATTTCTGCGCAGTTTATTCTTATACGGGAAAAGCAGATCTTAGCAAGGGCTATTGGAATCCAAAAAGAAAATTGGGGGTAACCACACACTTTTTAGAGATAATTAAGAAACATTAATTCTAAAAGTGCTAAAATACAAAGCGATGTGTGGCATTATTTTATCAAATTGAAGCTTTATTATCTCTGAAAAATGCATGGTTACCCGCATTTTTTCTTTTTTTAATACCAAGAGCACTTGCTAAGTTTTGCTTTTCATACACTAAAGTTGTATGAAAATAATAAAATAAAAATATTATTAAATATTATTTGTCAAATCTTTCACAATAGCCCATTAAAATTAATGTCAAGATGGGGGAACAGTTTGCTTTTGAGACAGAAGGAGGGATAAACCTGCTGGTCGATAAAGCAGTATCAGAATTAAACAACATACGCTCTAAACGTTTTTGATGGTAAACTGTTCTTAAACGAAAATTATGTTCAAATACTCAAGCTCGTTGCTACATGTTGCGAAAGATATTTGAAGGATAATGACCACAATAGCCTCCATTAGACTTTGAAAATATGCTCCAGATATTTGTCCTTGGAAATTACAGTATCTGCTCCTCGAAGCTCACAGTTTTCCTCGAGCTTCGCTCTCGGAAAACTGTTCGCTTCTCGGAACAGATAATGTCCGCGGACAAATATCTGAGCATATTTTCGCGCCAAATGGAAGCTATTGTTTATTTATTCCTAGTGGACTCACCCTTCACTCCCATGTAATAAGGCTGTACAGTTGTGTTACATGTAATGCTTGGTGACGAGTCACAGGAACATGTGCTCACATCTCCGGGAGCCATAATGGTGTCACCATCTGTGCAGTTAGGTAAAGGGAGACACTTTGATGCACCTAACATAGCATACATCTTTGGTGGGCAATCAAGACATTGCTGCTGACCTGAAACACAAGAAAAGGGGCGCTCAATATGGACACAGGTGACTGAAGGGTCCAATTTTATCCCACTGAAGTATATTGAGGTTACTGAGAGTAAAAGGCTATTAACCAACCATTAGCAGAGGATTTCCAGAAATTCACCAAATTAGCAAATTGGTAATAGACAACCCAATGTGCAGTAAAAAAACACATCTCAATTACTCGGTCAATAAAACAACACCCTTTTGGTCTAGAATTACAGTTAAAATTTCTATTTATCAAATACAATATACTAGTTGCTAAATAAATTAAAAACCTGAAAGTAATTTAAATTTCAAAACTGTCGCTGAAATTTGCAGGGTCACTTTAATTCGGCATCTAGTTGACAGAGAGAATTTTTTACACATCAAGACATTGTGTCTTTGGTGATCATTATTTTCCTTTACCCTTGCAACCTAAAGTTCTGTTTATAAATCAAGTAGTGATAAATGTGAAGAGCTGTAATTAGGGAGGCATCACGGCTGACGGCTGGAATTGTTTCTCGGTAGTCCTGAGTTACTTTATGGCAACACAAAGAACAAGTATTGACAGGAAAACCCTAAACAGGAGCTACATCCCTCACTGAAGGGTTACCTAAAGCATATATCAACTAAAAATTAAACAGCTGCTAAAGTCAAGAATAAGTACATACATACATAAAGAAGTGGAAAATATGTACAGTATTAAACTAGAAATATAATAAAAGAAGAAGAATAAATCAAGGGAGTTCAACTCCTCCGCAGTCTGCCTCCTGCCAGTTGCAATGTTATTTTACCATGTTACATGTATGTGTTCAATATGATTTTAATTATTATTTCTTTGTGAAGTGTGAAGTTTTATGCTCGGCACCACTAGCACTTAATGTGGTATAAACACTAATGAGGGCAGATAAAGGTTATTTTTTTATTATTATTTAAATATACATGTAACTAACGTATACATTGTATACTGTTCAAAAACTCATTAATAATTCATACGCCCATTGACGTATCAAATGATTGATAAAACATCACGTGCAATGGTTTTTAAACCTGATAAAACCTCCTCCTTATTACTATGTGGTGTTTAATGTTTTTCACATTTGCTTATTTCCAACATTCACATTAAGCATCATTGTTATCAACTCTCTCGACACATGCTATTCCAGGAATGTTTTTAAAGCCCCTCAAAAAACTCACAGCACGTGTTTTATCGGGTCTAATTTAACCACTCGGCTGCGCCTCGTGGTTTTAAATCCCGATAAAACACCGCTGCCCGTGTTTTAAACATTACTTCGCTGTTGAGGGCCAAACCAATCACAGAATGTTCACCGTAAAACAAATTTATCCAAAGCAAATTTTTTTCGAAGATAATAGCCAATAGGCTACACAGTAAATAATCTGGCATAGAATAAAGTCTAAATGGATGCATTTTAATTTAAATAATAATTATTTTAATTAAAATGCATCCATGTACATTTTATTTTATGAAAGATTATTAAGCCTATTGACTAGTGACAAAATTATACCAACCACATTCCCAGGGTAGGAACAAGGCTGGACAATTTGAGCAGGAATAAATAAACATAATAGAGTGTATGCTCACCTTTTTTGGGCTGATATTGAAAGTAAGAGCATGGAGTACAATTTTTAGCCCCCTCTGTGTTGCCATAGTAACCAGGGGGGCATTGTTCACATCTCACATTTGGTTCAGCTGTCCCAACCTGAACATTTAACAATAATATATAGCATGTCAGGAGTAGTCAAAGAGGATACATACTGTAAGATCGCTAACTCTGAGTTTCACACCCCGAGGTAATCATCTCTCAATATAATAATTACAGTATGTATATTGAGAGTGATCAAAGATTCTCCAATTATGCAAACATGATGTATTAATTTTAAACAAGATGCCTATACTGGCATTTACGCGAGATGCATTTATTCCAACTGTATGCTTCTCAGATTTATAAAACTATCCTTGCTAATGGAATAGTTTGAGTTAAACAACAATTGCGTTACGTTGTTTTCCTTGTGTTACGCTACTCAAGGTTTCATCGGAAATTTCAGAAATTCCATTACGATAACGTAAGCTTCTCAATGACCTCTTTTCAGTCTCGCATCGTGGTCTAAGACTGTCAAACAAAGCATGATTCCGTTGCCAGGTACTCTCCAATTTTCACCGTTTTAAATGTCGAGTGCTTCTTAGAGGTTATTCTGTCGATTTACCGTTTCAAAATGGTGAAATTTCCATTTGAAAACGGCACACTTGAGTCCACAACATGTTAACAAATGGCGCCACCAATTTAATCCAAGATTAATGAATAAATCAAATTATGCTTTGACGTCACAAAAGTAGGGGTGAGTGGGTCCCCTCTCTCGTGATATACGCGACAAGAATGGATTTTGATTGGCCTGCTTTTGTTGAAGACAATCAGAACAATACATCCCAAGTAGGAGAGGGGAGAGTTTAATGAATAAATTAATGTACTGATTTGTGGCTACGACGAAGAAAAAAAAGAAATCAACCTGTTTTTAGACACGGTATGCCCCTTCAGGGCATCCCGCGTAAAAACAATTTTGGACATGACTAAATGTAGTTACACAAGTTAAACTTGAGCCAATAACCTCCCACATACAGTGTAATGTCACATGTGCTGCCTTATTTTACTTCACTTTGCATTGTATAAAATTATTATCACAAAATGACCAGCCCCATGCAGTTGACTGAATATACAGTGTACATGTATCCCAGTTTAGTAGTCCAGTAGTACTGCAGCTGGTTATGCAAGAGGTCATGGGCTTAATTGAATCCTGTTCAATTCTGAATTAATTATTTTTCTTTGAGCTTAAATGTGACCTTCTTTGGGAAAACATACACTAACGATAATCCGTTAATAATAGCTAACGGATAGCTAGTTCAGCTTTTCAGACATTCTAACAGTTTGTCCTAACGCTCAAACGGTTTGTCCTAATGCTCAAACGGTTTGTCCTAACACTCTAGCGATTTGTCCAACCGCTCTTAATGCTTGATTCTAGCGTTCTTATGGTTATTCCGAACATTCTAGCGCTTTGTCCTTACGTCTTAACGGTTTGTCCTGACACACTAACGGTTGGTTTGCTTAACTTTCTAATCTACAATCCTGGCCAAAAATAATGGGACGATTTGCAAAATTAATCACAAACTGTTCCCCCCCCCCCCCCACCCCAAAGCAATGTTGTTACGATGCTGTTTTTATATACAGTCCGAATGATTCCAGTTGCGCTCAACATTGTTTTGGGGGGAGGGGGGATTTCCCAAAATTGCAAAGACAGCTTAATAAAAATGTTGAAGACTGGCTTAAGATATGGAGAATGAAAATGTTCACCGACAATGCTATTTTGTGTTCCTGTCCCGGAAATTTTTGGGCAGGATTGTAGTTTCAAGTTGTTCTTTATGGAAATTTAATTTACATGCACTGTTTATAGCCACCCAGCTCTCAACTCTCCACCAGACTGAATAAATATGTTAAGCATTCGATCCATTTTTTCTTCCTTTACATTGGCCACGAGCAAACCATTATTAAACTGCCTACAAATAATGGTCTGCTCATGCGCAATACCGACCAACTGTGCTTTGCTGCAAATAATATTCTGCTTATGAATGTGTAATTGAAACCATGCTCTTGTGTGAAAATGGCAGATCACTTCCCTGAGCTGTCAGAGAGTGATTTGATTTGTGAAAAACAAACTTGTTGATCGAATGATAAAACTGAACTTAGTTATCGCAAAATATCATGATTTTGTCAGTGTCTCGCAGATCAATAATATTTGCCTAAGCCTTGATCGGCTTCAGCAAATGACAAACCACTGACAAACCACAATATTTTGCCCAACCTCATCCAATAATTGTTAATTTGTTCCAATATGTCTTACTTACCAAGGTGATAGAGCGAATAAAAGCCTTGTCCAGGTAAGTATATCCATAACTGTAACACCTTTTGCGAAAAATCCACTTCAGTGCATGAGTGCCCTACAAAAATAATAAGGTGCTAAGTTGTCAACTTGTACATGGACCTGCGTTAATAATGCAAAGCATGAGTTGTTTGAACTCTAAATAAATTCCTTGTTTGCCTTCACAGAGCAAATGGTAAGCTCGAGTTGGCACGTGAACTTTGCAACACAGTTGCCTGTGTAAAATAACCCCATGGCGTTCCATGGATTCCATGGAAGTCCATACAGTTCCATGGAGTTTCATGAGATTCCATGGAACTCCATGGTGTTTCCATGGCTTGTCCATGGAACTTCATGGAGTATCTGTGGAGTTCCATAGAGTCCCATGGAGTCTCATGGAGTGAGAAGGTTCCATGAACCTTCCATGGAGTTCCATGGAAGGTTCATGGATTTCCATGGAGGTTCCATAGAGTCCCATGTCCGGAGTGTCCATGGAGTTTCCATGGAGTATCCATGGAGGCCCATGGAGTGTCCATGGAGTGTCCTTGGAGTGTCCATGGAGGGTTTATGGATTTCCATGGAGGTTCCATGGAGTCCCATGTCCAGAGTGTCCATGGCGTTTCCATGGAGTATCCATGGAGGCCCATGAAGTGTCCATGGTGTTCCATGGAGGTTTGCAAGTGCCAAAAGAGAGGATGTTATCAAACTAATATTATAATATGTAGGGAATTTCTGTTTATCCACCACCTTCTGTTTTGTTTTTGCTGATGAAGAATACAATTCATGTAAATAAGTAACAGGCAGGAAGCTGCAGTTCTTCTTGCACGCCATTGCGAGATACCATGTTGCTAAAATTCTTTAAAACTTTAATTAATTATGTCTGTAGTGGATGTTTATTCCCTAAAAGCCGTATTAAGTGAGCTTTAGACCTTGCAAGGAAATTTGAGACGGCATGAGACAAAGATAAAAGCTTTGACCTTAATTGGCAGGTTCAAGGTTTTTCTTTGCCTCTTGCAGAGCCGAAGAAACTGCTCTGCAAGTTCATTAAGGACGGTGCCTACTATTGTTACTGCGCATACGTTCTGCGCATCTCGAGATACTCGGATTTCCTATGGGTGGTGCCTACTAATACAGGGACAATTTTGCGCAGTTTAAAACTATACGGAGAAAGCAAAACTTAGCAAGTGCTTTTGGTATCTCAAAAGAAAATTGGGGGTAGCCATGCATTTTTCAGAGATAATTAAGCTTCAATTTAGGAAAAAAATCCCATACATTCCTTTATATTTTGGCGCTTTTTAGAGATATTATTGCTTAATTATCTCTGAAAAATGCATGGTTATCCCCAGTTTTCTTTTTCGATTCCAAGAGGCCTTGCTAAGATCTGCTTTTCCCGCATAATCATAAGCCGCACAAAAGTACTTCGGTATTAGTAGGCACCGTCCTTAATACATGTACAATATATTTTTTTTTCACACGCTTTATTTAAATACGCAAATACACTTAGGTTGCTTACACTTATATAAATTACTTACAGTACTTGAATTACTTACAGTATTTGAATTTTACAAAGTACTTTTCTGTTAAGTTAAAAGAGAAAAAAAAAGACAACTAAGTAATCGAGAAAAAGAAAAGAAGAGAAGAAAAAAATTATTAAGATAACAAAAGAAGTTAAACAAAAAAACTACAAAATCGAGCCTATGCATTACCTTACATATGAGAGTTAAGAAAAAACAAACTCTCATAATACATGTACAATATGGTAATTTAGCCATATGCTATGTGAAACAGCAACACAAAATGGCCAAATTGAAGGTTTTGCAGGGGACAAATGAAATGGCCATGAATATTTCTTTCTCTTCTGGAACTTAATAAATGCTCGTCATAATTACAAAGTCAGCTCCAACATGTTGATATTTCATCCACAATGACATTGAGAAAATTGAATCGGTTGCAGGAAGAATCAGTGCTACTACGATGAAATTTGTGTCTTTCTAATCTGAGCCATTTTAAAACATAAACAAGAGGTCTGTACGTTAAGAATAATGCTGTTTACTATTTTCAACTATCTCTTTTTGTTCCGGAGATATTCAAGTTTTTAAAATATGCAAATTAGCCTAGTGATGACGTCATAAACTCAACCGAATTTTGATCAAATATTATGAAAAAAGATATCTCAGCCAATTTGTATCAGAAATGCTTGATTCTTTACAGTTGCATTGTTCCAGGTGCGCTTTATAATATGAGCTTATCAGTTTTGTTACCATGGCAACATACTGGGTTCCAGTCCTCCCTGATACTTAAGGCTTTGCTGGCCACCTTTGGTGTTCTTTTTTAATATTTGCCAATGGTGCCTCATCTGCATGATCTCGCAAGCGTATAAAAATGTTAGGTCGAGTTTGTGGCCTTGTTAAATGTTTTTCAAGCTGACAATCACTAAAATATTGAAATCAAGTTGGAGGGAACTAGAAAAGAGAGAGTTGCCATGGGAACCAAATTTTTTATAGCTGTAGGTGTATTGCCTTTAGAACTATTAGCCTGCCAGGTTTAATGGTCTCTGCTGTAAATTGACTGAGATAGCTCTATTTATATACTTGATGTTATATTGAGTTGAGAATATGACGTCATCAGTCATCTCATAAATACATATTTTACACATTTTTCAAACTTTAATATCTCCGGAACCAATGCAGATATTTAGAATGGTAAACGGCATTTTTAATCTTTCCTAGAATTCTAGGTGATAAACCTTAAAATTCAAGAGGTAAAAATTTGATCATAGTAGCACTTTAAGAACACTCATTTTTTTAACTTCACATCTTGGTTGGTATTGCCATAAGATTGTGGTTGTCGAAATTCCCTAACAAACCTGCATTAAGTGTATATGTATTCCCTCCCCTCCCCCATTCCCTCTGTTTCTGAGCATACAGCAACCAGTACATGAGTGCCTGTTTAAATAATTAAAAGTTAAACTACATGTAAAAGTAAACTACAGTCATCAAGTAAACTTACTTTTGTCAAATTGTATGTTTTTTTCACCCACAGAAACTGGTTTCCAGTGTAGTCCAAAACTTGTTGACTGTCGATAAAAAAGCCAAGACCATCACATCCCAAATAACCTCGCCTACAGTCTCGACTATCCACACGAAAATCAAAACTGACTGTGCTGTCTGCTTTAACAAACTTCCTGGTCATAAATAACACAGATACCATGCATCTTGATAATGAATTCTCTCCAGATTCAAGTGTGTAGTTATCAGCTGTGAAAAGAAACAATTCACATGCACTGTCTTTAAATATTTTTAAATATTAGACAGTACAGTACCGCTCGAAACTATGGGACCATTTGCCGCGAATTTGCCTCGGTCGATTCGCGGTTTTGATCTGCGGTTTCACCTAGGCAAAACCTCGTCTAACCGCAATAAAAACCTCGGTTTCACCTAGGTTTTTTTCGGTTGACTTAAGCCGCGGTGAAAGGCAGGACGCGGTTGGGTTTGAATAGGCTATTGTTCGCTTTGTTTTCATGTTCTTCGAGGACAATAAGCGAATTGTCGGGTTTTAGGTGTGATAAATTTCACGGAAGCGCACTCGCTCTCAAGGGAAATAATCAAAGCGCTCTGTGAGCGAACTCGTGAATTGAACTGGTAAATGTAATAATATATTTCGGATTATGCCAAAAATTATTTGCTTAACGTGCAAAACAATTCATTAAACTTCACTCGCACAATTCCTTTCGATACGCGAAGCAACGCAAACTGCAAAGGTCAGTGAAAGCTCGAATGCTAGTCGACGAAAGAAGAGAGCGCTTCCAGGTCTTTTTGAAGGAATTACAATGGAACGTAGTTGGGCATAAGTGAAAAGGCACTACTACTCCCGTTGTGGCTGAATAACAAACTGCAAGAGTCCAGGTTTCCTACCAAGAATCGCCGTAAATTAACTTACTAATTTTTTTTCCGCGTTGTGTTGTTGCGGAATGAAACTTGATACACGTGAAGGAATTTGGTTGCCTAGCACGTGACTGAAATCTTCCCGGTGTTTTCATCATGGCACTGTCCTTTCTACGTCCGAACGACGGCTTCTCTCAACGTTTTAAAACATCGGAAGGGGCTTTTCACTTTTGCTAAAGTTGCTGTTTTCGTTTTATCCAAAGTAAATATTAATAGAAATACGTTAAGCGTTGCGGTAATTTTCCGCGTTAACTAGTGTTTGCTCCAAGTGAATCGATCTTATCGCTCACACTCGATACCGAATCAAATCTATTACGAAGTTTTAGTTTTTCGAATCCGGATTACATTGGCAATACATTTGGAGGGATTTTCACTTTGCTTTTCTCCGCGTCCGTACTGAAATCCGATTGCATATTTTGAATTCAGCGTCGCTATTTCGATTGAACTTTGTTGCGCACTTTACATCAGTAGGAAGGGTTATCAGAAGGTTTCTCAAACGAATAGAATATCTTTCTTGACTGTGTGGCGTAAACAACAAGAATTAAACTGAAACTATGTCTTTTGCTCTGTGATTATTGCCTGTAGCGTGACAAAAACTGAACATGTCCCAAATGCAGAAAAGAAACTTTCGTCAGTGACTGCCAAACGAATTGTTATCGGTCGTTCGGTTTCCGACTCGGTGAGTCTTTACAAATTCTTTTGTTTGAGGGCTTCTTTAGGATGAAAGGTGAGATAATGTTTGACAATACCCTGACAATAGTAATTAGTCATTATTGTATTTTTACCGAGGCATTGCCGCGTCTAATTCCCCGCGGCTTTCGGTTGCTTTCGTCTTTGCCGCGGTTGCGGTTTTCGTCCCACCGCGGTGAATTCGCGGCAATCACGTTCGGCAAAGACGAGGTTTTACCGCGTGCAAATGGTCCCATAGTTTCGAGCGGTACTGTACTTCATTATACCTCTCAGTAAGTACATGTGGCATGATTGGTTGATTTTGCGGGCCGTATTTCACTGTATGGTCTGCTAAAATAATTTGAAAGGCGTTTCTTTCCCATGCGCCTGATTAACCACGGAAATATGATGAATATCTTACTAACCTCATTTTCATGGTACGTACTGTAAGTTACAGATCCTAGTTTTTTTCCCATTGATTTATGGCCCATGCACTTTGCGCTTGGGCCATAAATCAAAGGGAAAAAACTAGGTCCATAACTTACAGAACGGACCTTGAACTAAAACTCGGTCCATTAACTTGACTAGTACAGACCTCAAACTCGGTTAGTTAGAGGTATTCATTCAGCTGAAATGTGTTAACCCTTTAACCCCCAAAAACCAAAGAACAAAGTCTCCTATCTTGTACCTATACTTTTCTTATAAAAGTACTGGGGAGAAGTTATTAAAATATCAAGAAAATTCACCTTGGGCGATCATATCCTTAATTCTCATGACCTCAGGGATTGAAAAAGCATTGATATTACAAGGAGAAATTTGAAGCTGATACGATCACAGTTCTGTTAGGGCTTAAATGGTCAGAGGGACAATGTCACCATTTACCCGTGTTACATGTTATGTACATGTAGGTGTACTTTTAATGACCAAAAAATGTAAAATTTATATTGACAGAAACATTAAAATTATGGTTCAGTTTTGTTAACAATAAACTTGATAGTGCATAGAAATACTGTTTAGACCTTGAATCTACAGACGTATTCACGACAATAAGTTACATGTAACAGAAACTTTCAAATAAAATTCACCAATTTTACAATTCAGGTCATAATTGAATTGTCCCATTGTTCCCCTCTGGCCAGTCTCATGAACAGTTTCTTGGTTTCAAACCACCATCCGATATGGAAATTCTAACTGAAAGGGTGCATGAAAAAAAGCCTTAAGTGACATCTGATTGAGTGCTTAATTCTCCCAGCAAATTGCCTTGTTCTTCCTTGTATGGGCAAAGGAGAATTTGACATAAGATCAGATGTCACTTAAGGCTTTTTTCCACTCACCCCTTCAACTAAACTTCATACAGACAACTAAATAATAATATACTGTAGGTCTACTTACAAGTAATTATTGTTTCTGGGAAGTGCACACACTCCAAGTTTCATTAATCTACATGTATCTATAAATCTCGAAAAAAAAGTCACTCCTGTATTACAGCAAATTATGCTTACCACTTGCTTTCCAAGCTTCACAAAATTTCACATAATCACGTGATATTTCACAATATGTAATTAAAGGCGATCCTTCAGGAGGCGTCGTTCCATTGTTGGTCCAATCCTGCCAGTTATTGATGATTTCCCCCCCTGTTCCATATTTACCTGGACGACAAAGTTTACACGTTCGATTGGCTGGCAGGTCACGTGAGAGCCCTTGTCCAGGGGGGCAGTTGCAGGGTATGCCGTGGCTAGGAGTAGGTGGGGTTTCTCCACCCTGGCTGAAAATATAAAGAAATTTTGGAAACTCATTTGATTTTAAGCATTCTGTAGTCAGTTTATCGTTAGCAATAGATGCACGGAATACATCTAAAGAAAACAAATTAACAGTTGAATTCATGGCCTTAGCTCTCATGAGTCTCCTGTAGCTCGGTATCTAGAGCACCTGAACTAGTAATTATTGGAAGGTCTTAGGTTCAACTCCCGATAGGAGCACTCAGATTTTCTTTTTCTGAGTTTGGTTGTGTCACACTGAGAAATTCTCAGTGAGAAATTCTCTAACATTTCGATTTTACAGAAATCTGTCAGCATTATTGGGAGCTGCAAAATAACATCCTGCTGTTTATGGACATACCACCAAGACTGTACTTGAATGTGTTACACAATTCATGATGGTGATTGTAATGATGGTGATGATCATGATGATGATGATGATGATGATGATGATGATGATAATGATTTCAATCATGATGATGGTCATGACAACAACGACAACAAGATGCCTATTACTGGCATTTACACATGATGCTGATTCATTTATTCCAATTGTATGCTTTGCAGATTGATAAAACTATCCTTGCTAATGGAATAGTTTGAGTCACAATGATTGCATTATAGTATGTTGAACATTACCCTTGTATTTGTACTGGAAATCCATTGGTGATTACGATTTACGATAACATAAGCTTATAAATGACCTCTTCTCAGTCTCATCATGGTTCTACAAATGTCAAACAAAGCATGATTCCTTTGCCAGGAACTCTCCAATTTCCACCGTGTTAAATTTCGGGTGCTTCTTGGAAGTTATTCTTTCGATTTACCGCTTTTACCGCAGAAAGTGCCATGTCACGCATCAGTAAAGTTGTAAACAAACCTATGCAAATTTCTGGTGAAATGAACATTTATGGTGCAATCCAACCTGACTTGCACGTGATTCGAAGTTGCAGCCAATAAAAATCACATAATTCTTTCGGGACGGGCATGGGATACGGGAAAATTAACAAAACAAGACACTTTTTGACTCCCAAGATGACGAAAGGAATGCAGTCCCGAATTTAAGACGCTGGCTGACTACGTCATCCCGCGCAATAATTATAAATACATCTATATTTTTTATTCCCAAATTGAAGTTGATACTTTTAGGTACATGTATGTATGGTATGCCCTAAAGACTATGGGTCAGTTATTAAAAGACAGTTTAGACGGTGTTTAACAAAACCACCCTTCTAAGCCATTTCCAATTATTTTGCTAACAGTCATATCTAAACATTATCTACTACCGAGAGTAACAAGAAGGCTTGCATCCCAGACTAGAAAACTATTTATCTACTTAAAATAGACCATTTTTGAACAGATCTGGAGAACCACTGATTGTCTTAAACTGGTGCCTAAGTTAGACTCTGTTTAAGGTGACTCGACGCAGTTATTTTTTGGCGGTACCACCCTACTTTGAAGCTCTCTGGTATCCCCACCTTTGCTTTTATCGTAAGGTTACCACACAGAATTGATAACATATAGATCAATCTACAATATAGCAAACCTATAGGCCCACCTGTTATAAAAATCCCCGAAATAAATGAATAAATTTCATAGTTTATTAGATATAATCGTTTAAAGTTTGCTTATCATTTTTACATAAATTATGACCTAAATTTGGAAAGCGCTAAATTTCTCAAATTGGGTCTTTGCAATTTTGTTGAAACTCTGTTCAGCGCAAGGCACTAATGCGCACTTTGTGTCGCCGAGAGATTTTTACGAAAAAAAGCCGGCAATAGCAGAATTTCGACTCAGACCTCAAAGGGGCGTGGCACTATAACCACGTGACATTTACTCCGATCGCCAAATTTTTTTTTGCTATATTGTAGATTGATCTATATGTTATCCATTCTATGTGTTACACTTACGATAAAAGTAAAGGTGGGGATACCAGAGAGCCTCAAAGTAGGGTGGTACCACCAAAAAATAACTGGGTCGAGTCACCTTAAATAACTGCAGGACCTATGCTTTGGGGGGTTGTTTTTGGTCATTAGATTTTCCCATTTTGGTCTGAACAAGTAATTCCACCTTCTAATCTGAATCTGGATTGTAAAGTTCTAGAGGGAACCACAATGAATTATTAGAACATAAATTTTTGTTTATCCCTAAAAATCTTACAGTTGAACTGTTAGTAGTCCTTTGGTTAGTGAGGCCAAAAATTTTCTTGGCAATACAGGCACCACCAGGTAGGTTAGCAACTCACAATCAAAACTTAAAAAAATCTCACTTGAATGTGCAGAATTAGGAAAAAAGATGAGAAGAAATACAACCTCATAATTTATGGAGAAAGACTTGGCAAAGTAATGGCCTGTAAGCAGCTTCCAAGTGGGGTAAAGGGTGAAAAGGGTGTGGTCTGGGGGTTAGGAAAGAAGGGAGGGAGCCTGTGCACATTCTTTGAATGCCACCATTCAGGCTGTGATACCTGATTCTGGTATCATGATCGGATTGGTTAGATAGATGATTGTTGACAGTTTTGAAAGTTGCGCAGTGTAAATTTGCATAATTTGTGATGAAGCTGAAGCTTCTTTGGCTTGCAGCTTTGAGCGAATCCTCTCCTTGTATCCTGGGGCTTAAAAAAGAGCAGAAGATTTGCCTACAATCTGTTGCTGAAAAGCAAGAGGTTTCTGGAACCTGTTTTCATCTGGTTTCGACAAGTATGATTTTCCAGTTGCTTCCTTGGGTACTTATAAAAGAAATATGGAACTAAGAACATATTATTTCTATGATTAAAACTGTTGCACTGTTAATATCAATAATGAAGAGGGTTGAGGAGTTGTCTAACTGAGACCTTATTTGAAGCGTTTGCTATTGGTGCTGGAGACAAAGACGGCTCTTTTGAAGGTTCTACATCAGTCGGCGATCATACCGATGCAGATCTTTTGGAGTTTCTTTCCCAGTAGCAACAAGCAATTCCTTGTTTCTTAAAGATTTGAAAACGGAAACTACTGGCACTGGTTTTGCGTTCAGGCGAGCTCAAGGATTTTTCCCGGAATCGACAAAAACAAAGGTCCATTAATGTGCTCTTGTTCTCGCTACATTTCACCAGTGAATAATATTATTGATGAATATTATTTAATAAATTCCGACTCAATAAGGCGGAATGCATGGCAAATAATTGTAAACCTTAAGTTTGTCACTCAAAGGTTAATTACATGTGTTCAAAGGGGTGGAACGGAGGCATCAAAAGAATGTCCACATGCTCCCTCCCTTTCTTTCTTGTCCAAGACCAAGCTCGATTTTTCTCTTTGCCCTATACCCCACTTGGGAGCCCTTTCACAGGCTGGCAAAGTAGATCTGTACATCAAACAGTACTACAGAGCCCTCATGAATTCTAAAGTACAATTTATTGCAATCCAAATGGCCAAAAACCCTCTGAGCCTGAGAACCTCATTCATGTGTACACCATGGCTCCAACAGTCCCTTAGACACCTACTATTTCCAATCGGCCCTCCACTTAAAAACCTCATTACAGCACTGCACTCACCCAAATGATCAAAATAAATTTCTTTGAGTTCTTTAGATTCTCAATATCCCAATTTCCTCTCCTTGGCCAATTGTTCAAAGCCCAAGTAAGCTAAGATTTCCTGGCTTAACATGAAACTTGATTCAAGTTTAATGATTTATGAATTATCAGTGAATTGACATTTTTCCATAAATCTTTTTGCCCTTTAGTTTTGACATAGACTTCCCTTTACCAATCAATACCTTAAAATAAATTAGCTTTTAAAGACATTTTTAATGAGTACACAAGAAAGCTCAATCAACTTTTAATCGACGAATTTTAATGCAACACTAAGCGTGTGACGTGGACAACTTTTACAGTCAATTCACATCATGCGAGGCCAGTATTTCCGAGAATGAAATGAACATTCAAATTTCTCTGGAAATCTTTCC
Source organism: Pavona decussata (assembly GCF_977016875.1). Classification (NCBI taxonomy): domain Eukaryota; kingdom Metazoa; phylum Cnidaria; class Anthozoa; order Scleractinia; family Agariciidae; genus Pavona; species Pavona decussata. The sequence goes on from NW_028145943.1 coordinate 875,733, forward strand.
AAAAAAGACACATAAACAGAAAAAAAAGATTTAAAATACTTGGGAAACAATTGTTATTCTTGAAATACTTAATGCTGTAATGTAAAGAAAAAATTCATAGCTTTATACCGTCAATAAACTAGGTTAATTTCTACGGGAACTCTGAAATCTTGGTGGCAATGTTCAAAACTGACATGTAAATTACAAAACTCTGTCCAAATTTCAAAAATACCGGTCATGCGCGGCGTGAATTGACTGCAATGCATCAATTTGTTGCGCCAATGCATTGCATGGTTTTGACGAAAGCTCAAAAACTTTCAATGTGTATAGCCACAACACAATCGCTTTGTTAAAAGTTGTCAGCACCCTGTTACACGTCTAAAACAATTTCTTAATTAGGATACAATTAACATTGCATTAAAATCATCCCACATAACATCAACTTTAGAATCTGCAGGAAACATATCGACTGCTTGCAAATCTTCAATTTGTTTTGTTAGTACAGTGTCCACAAAAAAACTCCAAAAGATCCATTAACTTGCATGAATACTGTAGTTCTACGATTTCAACTGTTCAAACTAAAACAAGATCCCTATACTGGCATAAACGCATGATGCTGCAGCTGATTCATTTATTCCAACCGTATGCTTCACAGATTTATAAAACTATCCTTGCCAATGGAAAAGTTTGAGTCACGAAGATCGTGTTACGTTGTTTCCCTTGTGTTACGTTACATAGGGCGCTTTCCATTCGACCCAAAATTCCGGAATGAAATTTCGAGTATTCCATGTGACGAATGGAACAGTATTTTCCACTTGGTTTGAACCAAGCCGTCCCAGTCCATCACATACCAATTTTCGCGCGAAAATACCAAATAAACAGGGGAATCAAAAAATGGCGGACTCTTTGTCTATTTTACTTGCTTTAGAGTTGCTCGACGACTATGAAGTTGAAATAAGCGAAGTATTGGACGAGGACGACAGCATAACGCTGACTACGCTGTTCAGTGTGGGTAGCTCCTACATGCGTAGGAATTTAAACTGAGCCCGCGACTACTTTGAGGGCACGATACCTCTCTATTTGCCATGTTGAGTTCGATTTCCGGGCTCTGAGAAACTAGGCGCAAGCAGGAATGGTCGAATGGAGCTCGGAATTTTCCGGTTATTAAGATTTTCCGGAATTTAAGGCCAACCTCGCGAGGTACCCCCAAAATTTCGGAATGTAATTCCGGAAAATGTCTGTTCCATTCGCTCCCAAACCCGGAATTTCCGGAATTTTTGGTCGAATGAAAAGCGCTCATGGGGTTTCACCTGAAATTTCTGAAATTCTATTACGATAACGTAAGCTTCTCAATGACCTCTTTTCAGTCTCACATCGTGGTCTAAGACTGTCAAACAAAGCACGATTGTTTCACCATGAACTCTCCAATTTCCACCTTTTTAAATGTCGAGTGCTTCTTAGAGGTTATTCTTTCGATTTACCGCTTCAAAATGGTGAAATTTCCGATTGAAAACGGCCCACTTGAGCGCACAACATGTTAACATATGGCGACACAAATTTGATCCGGTTTTAATGAACAAATCAAATGATGCTTTGACGTCACACAGGTAGGGGTGAGTGGGTCCCCTTCCTCGCGATATAAGCGACAAGAATGGATGTTGATTGGTCTGCTTTTGTTGAAGGCAATCAGAATAATACATCCTGAGTAGGAGAGGGGTGAGTTTAATGAATTAATTAATATACACATTTGTGGCTACGAAGAAGAAAAAGAAAAAGAAATCGACCCGTTTTTAGACACGGTATGCCCCTCAGGGCATCCCGTGTAATAAGCAAGTCATCCCTTCAAAACAAATTGTTTGTATTCTGTACAATCCTTTCTTCCTTTTGAAAAGATTACATGCTTTCAAAACGATGCAATTTACAATAAAAGTCGCTATAGATTCGTTATGCAATCGACTTTCGATCGCAAGCACCAGTTGGTACTGTAATACAGTCGAACCTGTATATAACGGCCACCCTCGGGACTTGAGGAACTGGCTGCTTTTAAAATACAGATGGCCACTTAATACAGGATCACGAAAAATACTCACTGGGCGTTGTCTAATGTCAATATTAATGGCGTATCATACAAAAACAGTTCATGCAAGGAAACAGTAGGACAATCAACACTCTTTCAAGCGACCAATACTTCAAACAAAGTTCAGTGCCAACTTGCAACTTAACGATATAATATACGTAACATTGTATAAAAGTACTATGCAATAAATCGTCCTCTACTCTTCTACAGTATACAGTGCTCTATTTCTAAGACAGTTCACAACAACTGTACTTCAGCACATATTTGTGGACATCTGAAAAGCATTAACAATATTAAATACGGCCGAGTATCAGCTTACAGTAGCTTTGTACATGTTATTTCTTTATAGTGATGCTGGATCGCATTTTAAACACAATAAAATACTGCATCAAATAACGTATGGCTTAGTTTTTATTCAAGTTAAAAGTAACAAAGACAAACATAAGACTGCTACAGGGTGGCCGCGGCCGCTAAATAGAGGTGGCCGCCTAATACAGGTAACAAATGCAGCGTTTATATGAGAGAACAATCGGGACTTTGAAAACTGGCCGCTTAATAGAGGGTGGCCGTTATATACAGGTTCGAATGTACCAACAATTGTCACGTACAGACATCTTCTAACGCCAATATTGTCAGTGCATTATTCCGCCAAATGCAAGATTTGTTAACTTATCGACGCAGTGGAAATAATGTTCTGCAGTCTAAGCTGAACTAGAAAATATAAAACTTGGATGCCGCCCAAGATAAACTATTTAAGCACGCCAATTTAGACTTGTCACAGGTTAAAATTTTGGCAGGCTTTCAACCGGTGTAACATAATATTTTCCTTTTTATCGGCTATCCAAGAAGTACTCGATTGGACGATTGAGGTCAAACCCATAAATGCAATTAGATTACTTAAACGTGAGCTTTCACACGAAGATTAGCACCCTAAATTCTACCGTTTTACTTGCGCTCAGCTCAGGAAATTATAAGCTCGAGCTTACTGCGCGCGAGCGATTCGAATATTCAACACAAAAATACTAACTTACCAAGTTGCGTTGAGATAATAAACGACGGATCGAGTTAGAGTTATCTCGTCACATGGCAAGATTTGTTGCACGTAGTCAGTTTTGTTACATGGACGCTGCTGATATGACAAAGGAAGAAAGGAAAGGAACAATAAAACCACAATCCTCGCAAGGTCCGCCATTCTCACTTCTCAGCGTGCATTCGGAAGCCTCTTAAGGTCGTACATGACGTCACTGCAGAGAGTTGCAAAAAAAATGGCGGAGGCCCGCGCAAAAAAACTGGTACTAGACATCAAAACGAGGAGCTCGCAGTGGCAGATTTCATACCGTGGGGGTCTGGGTACGAGTCTGTGTATTATGGGTTATGGGACTCAACACCCACATAGCCGGAAAGAGCACACCGCACTTTACAACATTTCCAAGTTTGGTGTTAATCAAGCTAATATTAGGAAAGATACAGCCATTCAAAAACTCCAAATTTTACTAAGAAATGTATGGAACGCCGGACGTGTGTCCGGCGTTCCGTACATTTCTTCGTAAATTTTTAAGTTTTTGAATGGCTGTATCTCGCCTAATATTAGCTTGATTGACACCAAACTTGGAAATGTTGTAAAGTGCGGTGTGCTCTTTCCGGCTATGTGGATGTTGAGTCCCATAACCCATAATACACAGACTCGTACTCAGACCCCCACGGTATGAAATCAGGCAATGGGCTTCCTACGACAGATCAGTAGGTAGACAAGTCATTTGTCGAAGACGTCGAAGTGTGTCCCCATTTGTCGAGGTGGGTCCTCGAGGAGCAGGGATGGCGCAGTGGTGAGAGCACCCGCCTCCTATCAATGTCGCCCGGGTTCGATTCCCCGAGTTGACGCCATATCCGGGTTGAGTTTGTTGTTGGTTCTCGTCCCTGCTCCGAGGGTTTTTCTCCGGGGACTCCGGTTTTCCTCCCCCCACAAAAACCAACATTTCCAAATTTCAATTCGACCTGGAAACAGTGGACAAATAGCCACTCTGTGGATGTGCCACTGAAATTCCCATTTATTAATTTACTTATGTAGGAATGAAGACCAATTCGTGACGCACACGACCGGCCACAGACTGCATGAGAATGAATCCACAGAAGCGGAGCGCTGCTTCCTCCTCTCTTTCTTAAACAGGATCGCAGCTGCTTTGTTGACTTCAAAGTCTTTTGTGCCTCGTGTGCACTGGTATGTCCAAAGAGCTCTGTCACAGTCAGCTGTTTCCCAAGAGTTCACGTCAATGTTGCAGCTCTTTAGGTTCGCCTTCAGAGCGGTCCTTGTACTTCTTGAAGAGTCTTCCGGCTGGGGGCATAATTTTTGGCTCTTGGGGCCGATCTTTTTGGGTTTCTAATTTATTTTTATAAATCATAGCGTCACACCCACCTCCGGGAATTGCTCACCTGAGGCTAATCCACATAATCTCCAGCAATAATTTCAACGGCAACGTCGCGCACATTATATAGTTTGGCTAGCCTTGGATATTTGCCTGGAGTGGTTTCTCGTCAGGAACGCAAGTGTGCCAACTTCTGACGGACAAAATAGGGAACTTCAGATCAGAATACGAGTATAAGATTGACTACGAGTACGACTTTGAATTAAAATTTTGGGGTTCGTGGCTAGGGCTCCAGGATTCTAGGGATCCACGGCTTTACACCACAGTTAATTTTTGTCCGCGCTCGCTCCACCCCGGCCGAGGGACCAGTATTTTGACTCGACAATCTCCTCACCCCACCCTGCTTGATTCTATCGTTGTCATAATGTTTGGAATCCCAGCATACATGCCGAGACTACCCGAGCTTTTTGTTGGAGTAAAAACAATATGGCGCCAACAATCGGCTTTCCGGGAAGTTGTAATGTGGAGATTGATAAAACTCGTAAATGGAATTTCTGTCCTCTCTGACAGTCTGCACACGTAAAGTTTTACACTGAAGGGTTGTCACGGCGAAGTTTAAGGTATGTAATCCAGCGAACAGTTCGCCTTTTATTTAATTTTTTAGTTCATGCTCGCCAAAAATCGATGACATTGCTTGCCTTCAGGCATTTTCAGTTGAAATTGGACTTTTTGATATACAAATCGTTTCTCCGGGAAGTTATTTAATTTCGCAAAGCGTGTTATTTTTCACAGGCGTTCGTTGCCCAGACTGTAGTCAATACCTCTAAAGTCTACGTTTGTCGTAAATTGTGTAAGTCTGTTCAAATGTTTACATTATTTCTTATAAAGCACAGTCTTAATTGACTTTTAAAAAGCTTGTATTTGAGAACTGTTTGTGTTAAGTCAATATTTAGGAGTAGTATGGAACGCCAAGCGTGACAAAAGTGTTCAAAAATAAAATATAGGTTGTATCATTGAATGCTGTGTCATATATGGGTTGAAATTGCACATTATATGGTTTATAGTGAGCAGAATATAGGTTGTAAATCCCGTCGTATATATATGTCACTTGAGACTCGATATGTTGCTACCACCTCAAATATATAGGTTGAAAATATCGATTTGTAAGATTTTCCGAAAATCTTCAGAACAACCCCAACGTGTACAAACGGGGTACCTTTTTCAGGCTGGGGGTAGGGTTTTCATGAGCTGAAGTATAGAGGAGGATGGGAGAACTGTCCTTAAGGTACACATACATGTACATTTATAATTAGGGCATTTGAAGATACAGTCGAACCTCCCTTTGCGACCACCTCTCGTAAGCGACCATCTCTCATAAGCAACCACTTTTCCAAAATACCAAAAGTTTTCAAGTCAAATCACTATAGATGGAACCTCTCGTAGGCGACCACCTCTCGTAAGCGACCACCTCCCGTAAGCGACCACTCTTAGAGATGATTGTTTAAAATTTTCTATTGTTTTTAACCTCCCGTAGGCGACCACTTGACACGGCACAATCTGCTGTTTCTCTCACGGGTGGAAATTGACTGTAACATATTGGCCCCCATCATTACAGCGGATGCCATATTACTAAAAATCCCACAGCCGGAGCTACCGGAAGTGTCTCCCGACATTAAATAAAATGATAACACATACATGCACTATGGTACACTGAAATAAACTTTAATCAGGTTGAATCCCTTATAGGAAAAAAAACTCTCTTATCTGGTAAATAGCATGCATGTACATGCACGACCGGTGATGACTCTCTCAACCTTGTATTATTCAACAGAAAGATTGTGGCAATAAAGAACGTCAACTGGATTATGTAACAAACAAACAAACGCCAAAGTTGTTGATGTGTTACGCTTGAAATGTAACATTGCAAAAATGCCGTTTACTGTTTGGTCCTAAATCAGGCAGTCTAAAGAAAAGTCTTTACTTAGGGTTTCGATAATTTAGACCTCCCCCCCCCTGGTCTGACCTCTGGTAAGCGACCACATATCCTTGACATTATGGGTGGTCGCTTACGGGAGGTTCGACTGTATCTTGAACAGACCCAGTGAAAAAAATATGAACTGTTTTTACTGTACAGTACATAGGCCTATGAGAGGGGTACCATTTTCTATAGACGAAATAAAGATCAATTGAATGTTTGCATTATTTTATTGAGTTACCTTATGCCAAATTTTTAGGGCAGCCAGGATGGGGTATGATATGGGCCGATTTACCAGTCCAGTAGATGAAGAACTCATCTGCACGATATGTGGTGGCGTGCTTGAAGACCCCCTACAGGCACCAGCATGTGAACATGCTTTCTGCGCAGCGTGTATACATGAATGGTTAAATCATCAACAGACGTGCCCTGTAGATCGGCGTAACCTCACTCCACACCAGCTCAAGCAAGTGCCCAGAATTCTGAAGAACTTGTTGTCAAAGCTGACCATTCAGTGTGAAAATGCCATGTTTGGCTGTGAGGGTGTAGTCCGACTAGACCAGCTTCAATCCCATTTATCCCAGTGTGAGCACAACCCGAAAAGGCCAGTGAATTGTGAGCAAGGCTGTGGGTTGGTTGTTCCATTTGATGAGATGCCCCAGCATAACTGCGTCCGTGAGTTGAATAGTCTCATCCAAAATCAAAACTTCAAACTTACACAGTTGCAAGCTCAGATTGATGACCAGCGACAGCAGTCAAATGAACAAAAGCGCGAGATCCTTGCTCTCAAGGATATGATCCGAGGTATGAGGGTGATCAACCTGCCACAGGCACTGCCTCTTTTGCCAAGCAACTTGCATCAGTTGGATCAGTATGACAATGAAGTTCATCAGTGGCTGGGGGGGTTACAGTCAGCTAGGGTGACTCGATGGGGTGGAATGATATCTACACCAGACGCTGTTCTACAAGCAGTAATTCGCAGAGCACTGGCTGACAGTGGCTGCCCACCAACAATTTTAAATGAACTTATGGAGAATGCACATGAACGCAAGTGGCCACCAGGGTTAAGCACTCTTGAAACACGACAGTTAAATCGCCGGCGTTATGAACAGTATGTGTGCAAGAGAATCCCTGGCAAACAAGCAGTGGTGATAATGGCTTGCGAGAATGAACATATGGGTGAATCCATGACCCTAGAACCTGGTTTGGTCATGATTTTTGCTCATGGTATTGAATAAGAATATTTTATTTTTAGTTAATGGATCAGTTCAAGACATCATTTTAATAAATGTCATGGAGTGAATGTCTGATAAATAGTTACAGAGTTGTTGCCCTGAAAACCTGTAGATGTGAAACTGAACATGCTTGGTGGCACTTCAGTAAGGTCAGGATACATGTACCATGGGGGACATACTGTAATGTGAGGGATGTGAAGCTAGGGCAGGCGCCCTCATGTGCACTCCATGCATGTAGGAGGTACATTGCAGGGAAGGAATGCATGCATAAAGGCTTGTGGGATAATGAATGAGAGGTATTTTTTAGTTCATTTCTATTTTGTTGCTGGAAAGGTTTGCAAGAGAAGTGCACACAATGCCACATATTTGAAAATTTGGATCACTATTAGTATCCCCACTTAAGATACAAGAACTTAAACCAGCTAAATTTCATATGGGTTGTAGAGAGGACAAAATTTTGTCCCTTCAGCAGTCTGCAACTTTCTTAAGAATGGGGATGTCACACCAGACGAACTGTTCCAGCCTGCAATTCCAGCTTCATGTTTCTGCTACATGTCCCCTCGTTAGTCCAGATATACAACAGCTTACTAGAATACTACTAACAGTATATTATAACTACAGTATATGTTGTGAGTGATCTTGTACTGTAACTTCACTGAATTTCATTTGTAAAAAGCAAGGAAATGTTTTAGTTGTGAAGATCAAAACAATATGTAATTGCAAACTTGGTGACAGCTCTGAATCATTATTTTGTTATGACTATAACATGTTAAAGGGGAAGTATCACGAAAATTTGCTGTCATTTCAAAACCCAAAAATGTTTGACTGTCAGCAGAAACAACAAAATTATTGTCAAGTTTGTTAAAAATTATCACCCCAGTACCATAAAACTGTCGATTAGTGCCTCTGGCCAGAGACAGGGTAGGCCGGTTTCAATTGAAACTTGAAAAATGTTAGGCTAATGTTTTTCAAGTTCTCGCATTTTTGTTTCCAAAATGGGCTAGAACAGATCACAAGTTGTTTCTTTCAAGAATTGAGTTGATTTCGTTCCTCTCGTCATTCTAGAATTATTTGGCAGGTGATTGAAGGTCTTATTTCATCATTTTTAACATAAGATATCAAAAACCCCATGATACTTCCCCTTTAAGTGTGTATTGTTGAACTTTGTTAAATTATTGTTGCTTGAAAGGCTCTACAGTAAGTTAATATCTGATGAAGTAAATTGGTTGGGTGAGTTTTCAGGGTTGTTTTAAATTTACCAGATCGGATTAAAAAACTTTAGGTTAAAGCAACAGTGTCATCAACTGATTTGCCAAAGAAACTGACATATTATAAATAGTGTTGTTATCTTTAGCAACACAATATATTGGTTCCCATCCTTGTTTTTGTTACTAGGCAATACTTGAACAGCCCAGAGCATAACTTTCTTGTGTTTAATTTTAGACCAGTAATATTGTTTGTTTCACTCAAAAGTGACTAAATGTTTGCACGTGATCGTCAATTTAATCAAAGAACATTGCTTGGTGTTTTTGCTCAAAAGCATCTGTTGTTCTGTTTCTTTAGAACTGCGCTTTTCTTTCTCTGAATTGAAAATTTGACCTTGTTTTTCCCAATAAATTGTAAACAAAAACCAGCAGGAAAAAACACAGCGATGTTCTCAGTACTAAATTTATAGGTTGTATCTAAGTGTATGTTTTTTTTTTCATTAGTAAATCTTAGCCATCAAATCAATATTACATACAAAAATACTAGACTGCTTGCAGCCCCCCTTTTAAAAGTTTCTCTTAAGATCTGTTGAGTGTTAATCAATCTGTTGAGCACAAGCTATAATAGCGGTATAAGCGCGAAGGGATTGGGACAGGATGGGAAAATGTTTCTCTTCTTGTGCGCCGCTCTCTTCTGGTCCCAATCCTCCTCGTCCCATTTTTTTGCTGCATGCTATCACTACATAAACTTCAAGATAGAAACAGACTGCAAGCAGTCTAATACAAAAAGATTTGAAAAATATAACACTATTTGTATGATTAGCCGCCAGCAGTAAATTTATTTGTTTTAGTTTATTACAAAAGAACAATAAAGCAGAGAAAAAAGCTTGAGGTGGTACAGTAAAATGGTCTGGTTTAATAGCAATTAAAGGTATTAAAAAAGAATTTATTGGCAATAATCAATATTGGCTGGCCTGCAAGGATAGACATTATTTTCAGTGGGTTAAACAAGAGTTTTTAACACAACAGCAGCTCCTAAGACCCTGGTACACCATGGAATATTGAATAAAGTTAGCCATTGAACCATTTTCATGTTGTTCTGTGATATTCCATGAAGTACAGTGTTGTCCCATGGTGTTCTGCGATGATTGATGTCGCTATGCGTTAGTACACGTTGCCTTGGATTGTGAGTGAATGTTGCTAGGGGAGGTCACATTTAAGAATTTTTGCATGGGTGTGCTGGGCCCAGTGGTTGAATCTCTAACCTAATTTCACACCATAAAGCCACCTTTGATGGAATGCTTGATTCCACTTAGTTTGCAGTGTGCCTATTTGAGTTATAATAATTATTGGAACATGATCATGTGGGTGGCCAATAAGATCTCTTTGTAACTGGGAAGCTGTAATTGCTATAGCGTGCATGTCAATGTTCTTCCCAACTAAAATACTTTTTTTTGTCAGTTTTAGAAATAACCAAGGTTTTACACAATTTAAATCTAGTTATGGGCATGATGGGTAGGGTGTTGTACCTTTTAGCAGAGGGCTGGGGTAATTTTGCGTACGAGTTTCCTTAGCTCCAACAAGTCTCCTATAGCTATGTGACAGCATCAACATCCAATTTGCTAATCAAAACTTGGACACCCAGTTGGGAGTTTTCCAAGTAGGCACTGATTGAAAAATTAATACATTTTCCGAAGGTAGAAGATTGTTTCAAAAAATAATGCTGTGGCTTCATTGCTTGCTTTTTTGCCATTCGGATGAGTGACAACCCTGGTTAACTACCATCTAACACGCTTTACAACCATGTTCCCTAATAAAACTAAGGTGTAGTACCTTTAACACCCCCACCCCATCCAACTGATATTTTGACATTCTTTTGATGCCTTTGTGCACCACCCCCACCAAAAAAAAAAAGTTAGAAAGGAAGAAATAAGAAAGAGGTTGTAGCGAAAGACACGAAACAGGAATGCCCCAAGGAACTACGCTCAAGCAATTCAATTAGATTAGTGGTCCCGACCGAAAATGGCACTCTCCAAGATAATGTGTCGAAACTATTTAACAATCTACCAGAAACTATTAGAAACTGTTAAGACTACAGAACCTTTTTAAGACTCTCAAGAAATTTTTTAAGAAACAGAGTACAAAGCCATTAGTTAGTTTTACTGCAATTGGTTTCTGTTAATCCTGTTTTGCTGTACAATTTGTAAATAACTTAATTTAATTTAATTTAATTTAATTTATTTTGTAATTGTAATTATTGTAATTTAACAGGGAAGAGCCACCCAGTGGATCTGTTAATGATACCATTATTATCATTATCATTATCATTATCATTATCATTATCATTATCATTATCATTATCATTATTATTATTATTATTATTATTATTATTATTATTATTATTATTATTATTATTATTATTATTATTATTATTATTATTATTATTATTGTTTTTCCAAAATATAAAGCCGCTAGCATGTACTAGAAGTCTTGGTAATGGTTGGTGCAGCCGCTCTGCCTACATAGGTCAAAAATCACCCCCACTATACCCCTCGCGGGATGGATCGCATTAAACGTGAGTCAGCGGTATCAATAGCAAGCCAAAATGGCGGACAATTCGACTGAAAGAGGCCCATGGAAAGAAATGTTGGATTCTTTCATTAGATACGTTGCGTTAAATCCGAAGGAGTTTCTTTTATACGGTACGTAATTAGCTATATTCTCGTTTTAATATTACTTTAGTTTCTCTTATTGGAAGCTGCACGTTTTTAGCATTCGATCTTTGAGCAACTACAGAAATTAATTATACAGAGCCACTTTTGATCAAGAAGCATTAAGCTTAAGCTTACTGAAGCTGTTCGGCGGCTTGTTAGTGAAGAAAGAAGATTTGACATACTCTGTAGTCAGAGCATAAAATTGAAGGGTGAGTATTATCTTCGGCGTATATATTTTAGTGGCAATGTCAGCTCGACAGAGTGTTCAACGTTTTAAGAACGAGGAAGGTGTGTATAAGTTCTTACTCCGGGAGGGGGGGGGGGGGTACTTGGGTTCAGTTTTGCTGGGTATATGCTGCTGGCCTCTCAGAGCGCCTGCCCCAATATAGTCTATTTTGTGGCCAGTTATAGACCCCATCTTAGTCACTTTTTGGGAAAATGTAATTTTCGCGATCCCAACTACAGCGTGTATTAAAGTCACTTTCTATTTATGCATCTACTTTCAAGAACGGAATGTAATGCGAGGTGATTGTTACATTTAATAAAAAACAACTTTCTGAACTTTTTAACTGAGGCCATTTTGAATCCCTACTTAATAGAATTTTCTTACCCCAAAAATCCAAAAATGTGCGACCCCATTCTAGTAACTCTATTGAAAATGCAACCCCATTCTAGTCAATCCAGTCATGAAAATGCGACCCCATCCAGTGGCATATCCCCATTAGCCTCTTATAAGGAAGTACTCCCCCCCTCCCTTCCCCAAGGTTCTTACAGTACAATCATGTATTTTAGTGGCTGGGTGGAAGCCAGCTAAAGCTAGAGGATTGGAAAAAGGGGGACATGTACACACGGTGTGAACAATGTTTTGTTTCAATCTGAGCTTCCTATTAAGAATTAAGCCTAAATTCCCAGGGAATCCAATTGAACGAAAAGCTAATCGAGTTCAATCAAACTATCGGGGTTTGATTGGGTAATCATTAGTAGTATTGGTATAGCACATGTGTAGTACTCAGTAAGCTTATTTTGTTTAAACATGTTTTACAGAATAAGCAATGACTTGTTTAAAGGGCTATGCAAGTAATTGAATATTTTTAAAAATTTGAGTGACAATTTTGATTTAATTTACAAATGAACCAATTGGACCAAATACACTTTTAATAATCACTTCTTAGGGAACATGGAGCTATGACAAGAAATTATAGTAATAGTCAACTTACTTTCTTCCTGGTGACAAATGATCTGCCAGTTTCACAAATTTAGTCATTTTTACAAGTTTGTAGGCATTAGTCAGTATCACTCTCCCCTGATTAGGAAAATGCAACTCAGTCAAAAACTACAGTGTGAGAAGCTACAACATGGGCAACAATGCATGCCACACCCAAGACAATGACTTCAATATCCTTAAAAAATCTTAGCTCATTTGCCCATTTTTTATGCTATAGCCCACTCTGAAAATGAGCGATGGCCTAGGTCGAGAGTAACTGCCCGAGCAATTGTGGGATTGTTTGGGAGGACGCTGAATGCGATGATAATAGCCAACTTCCCCCCAAACCTTCCCACAATCTCTTGGGCAGCTACTCTCGACCCAGGCTATCACTCTTTTTCAAAATGGGCTATTGGATTATATTTTATACATCTATATTTAACTTTTTCTCTCTGCATTTCTAATCATTTTTGTAATTATATTGCCTGTAGAAGGCTGCAGTTTGGGTACTAAAAAGCTTGTTTTATTAGAGAACACTCATTTAAAATTGTTATTAAAATATGTTATAAACCACCAACCCCTGCGAGTTTACACTTTAAATGCTATAAAGGATTGTCGTTATAGGAAATTTGATTGAGCTAACCTTGTCCATGTCTGATTTTCATTTGCAGTGTTCATATTCCTGACACCGTTGATGATTGTGACCAGTTATTTATCTCTAAAATTAGCAAAACATATTGAAAAAAATGAAAAAGACAAGAAGAAAAAAGGTATGTTCGAAAGATAAGATTATAATCAGTAGCAGAAGTTTTGGTTGTCGCAGTATTTTTTGTAGCTAGTAGCTAGGGTGAGGGGTACTTGTCAGAATTTTTTCTTCCCAGCAGTCCATTTCTCCGAATGCCCAAAGTTTTTTTGTGCATGCATGCAGAGAAGTATTTTTAACCAATCACTGAGCGTAGTAATGCAAAACCAAAGCAAACGCGAAATTACTTTTGACACCCAATGGAAAACCGCTCTATTGTCCAATAATGATAACTTACAGTCTGGTGCTTTCTATTTTTGTCCATTCAGCTTCTCGTCAAACAAATCTAGCCAAATCAAGGCGGAGAGCAAAAGCTGACTGAATTGAGTTGTTGGAAGGTGACCTGCCATTAGCTAGGAAATATACATCATTGAAGGACTGTTTTAAAAGACTCGCCAATCGTATTACTCATGTGCGTGTATTTTACATATAATCCGTGTTCACTGTTGTCAAAATTAATAAGCGTTAACAGACATGCCAATCGCATTGCATACATGTACTTTGCATTATATAATCCGTGTTTGTTTTGTTAAAATAAGCATTATTTTAGCCTGTAGAGAATAATGTGGAACATTTGTATAGAACTTAGCTCAAATTATGCCAGCACTTTTTGTATTCTGAAATAAAAGAACCATACATGTATCATTACTTACTCTTTTGAGACAGCTGAGGAACTTAAGTGATATTAGTGAATCTTATTTTAGTGGCATTAGAATAGCACCAGACTTTATCATCTCAGTGCTAAAGTTGTAAAAGGCTTTGGTATACCTGAATATAAGTACATATTATTAAAAACCTTGATCATTGGATAACGTAATTCCAGCGATTTGATTGGGTCAGCAGTCACGGGATGGAGTGGTTTCCAATTCAGTGTCGTAAAACACTCTGACCAATCGTAACAGATTTAAACAGCACAATCATCCAATCAGAATTCAAAGCAAATACGTGTAACCGGCGTCAAGCGCGGGAAAACGTGTGCGGCCAAAACACGATTGGTTTTGGTTTGGATTCCCATTGGTTGAGAAAGTGGCGCGGGTTGTTTTTAACCAATCACAGAGCGTAGTAATGCAAAACCAAAGCAATCGCGAAATTACTTTCGACACTCAATTGAAAACCGCTCTATCAGCCATTATAAAAATTGGATCATTGTGTACATGTAATGTACCGTATTTATTCGATTAACCACCCTGGGCGCTTATTTAATGTTGGGCCCATGAGGGTGGGCGCTTATTCGAGGTGGGCGCTTATTATTTTCCCAATATTTTCAGAATAACAAGGGATAACAAGTTTATTTCGCCTCAACAATACAAAACAAAATGCAAAAGCTAACATGAACAAGCCATAAACAATATAAAAGTTCATTAACTACGGTATCTAAAACCAATATTTAGAACACAACTGATGCTCCTCTTACTTTGCGCTAGGCTAGTACAGAAATGTTTTTTTGTTGGGAGAGAGTGGGGGGTGGGGGCTTAATAAGTTTTTGGGCTTTCAGGGTGAGCGCTTATTCCAGGGTGGGCGGTTAATCGAATAAATACAGTAATTCCAGCGATTTGATTGGCTTAGCGGCCATGCTATACGAGCCATTATACTATGCTCGAGAAATAGAGACCGTTAAATTGTCTTTTGGTCGTTCTTGCAAAGAATAATCAGCCAAATATAGCAATATTTCTTGATTGTTTTTGAAGGGAGGGGTTCACGGTTCTGCCCATGTCCATGAATCAAAATACTTTTTCGCCTTTGCTCGCTATGACCCAATTCGTTGTTTATGAACCATTCGGAAGGGAATAGGTAACTCGGGTCGTAAGTTTTTCAAATGATTGCGTCATTTCGCATGCAAATAACTGTAAAACCAACAACCGTGGAAAAGATCCTACGGGTCAACGCTAAATTCAATATGAGTACAATATGACAATATGAGTTCAATGAGCTACAATCCACTAGCATTTTCTGTGAATTTTGGTCATCAGTCATTTTGCTTGGACTAATTATAGAATGTGATTACTGAAGTACATGTGAGTGAGATTTTTAAGGCCATAAAGTTGATAAGAAAGAGAAAAAAGCATTTAGATTCATGCACATGTGCAGAACCGTGAACCCCTCCCTTTAATAAAAACAATTAGTGCATTCACTCTTGTTGAACATCGGATGATTATAGCAAACTATCTGTCATCTTATATCCAACGCGCACTCGTGGAATAATTGCTAATTATACCATGCATAAGAAATTTCGTCTTCTGGTGTTTGTTACAAAATAAAATCAGGAATATCTAGCAATATTTCGTGGTTGTTTTGAAATAAAACAACTGAAAGGCACCGGACAAGCGACCTGTAGTGTTTTAAGGCCAAGTAATAAGGGCAACATTTTTTTTTGCTATCTTTGCACAACAATGTTGCATTGCAAGTTGCGATTGTTTGTTGCCGTATTACCACCTCCGCGCGCAAAAGTAGAAAGAGCGTCTACTTCCTGCAACACGAAAATTTGTCATTCAATAGTGATTTTAAAATGTCTTTAGATTCGTCAATGTAACGATCGTTATCTCCAAGGGGATAGCTCACTTCTACTTTCTTGTGCAAAATGTCCATCGCCTTTCTGTCTTCTCATTTTACAGTCACCTCAATAGGAATTTCTAGACCGCCATGAATAAGCTTAGATGGCTTGTATCTAATAGATTTGACATCACCTCTTATGTCAGCTCCTCTCTGCAGTGCATACCAGGTATATCGGCTCAGTTCTATTGGAAAATGTCCGACAGTAGAAGGGAATAGGGTTCCTGGCAATAATTTTTGCCCAGCGACTGCAATGCGGTCGTGTTTATTACTGCCTTTTTCTTGCTTAATCGCGAGTTTTGTTGTCGCACATTGTTTTGTCTTGTGAAAAGCGCAATGTTACTATACAAATTCGCGTTAATTAAATGCATGTAAAAATAACTTTTCGAAAATTCGCGATAATTTTATAACGCGCAGAATTTGTTCGCGTTGTTAAAATACTTCGTTACATTCCTATAATAAGGTATTAAAATTCTTGCTTGGCTACGAGGCTGATGAATTAATTTCCCCTAAGCCTCGTAGCCAAGCTAGAACTTTAATATATTGAAATTGGTCTATTCTGCAACCCATGTAAACGTGGACGGAGCCACATACTGACTCTTGAATTTGTCGACTTTGCTTTTTATAGCAGGTAAGAACAGGCGAGAAGATTTAATATACAAAAAAGAAAAAAATTAAATAGAAGAAAGACCCTCGCAGTTGCGAAAAGAGAGCCTGAAAAAATTTAGGCCTTAATTTTTTTCAGGCTGCGTACTAATTGCGAGGGTCTTTCTTCTATTTAATCTTTCACCTGCAGTTGGAATCAGTATGTTTCATATATTCAAATTCAACATGAAAACACTCGCCGATGCAGGAAATAGGTTGATTTATTTTAGAAGGCCAGGATATCCACAATTATTTACTATTTTTTGCGAGAGGAACCCCATTGCCTGACAATCTCGCCAACATTTGAAATTCCTTAACACATGTTTCGCCGCTTATTTGTAACCTCGCTTAAGAGGTAGATTCATTTGATGCCGTTAAAAACACATAACGTTTTTATGGGAGCAATTTCAGGCCAAGTTGATGGTCACATATGGAGTGTACGCATTGAATGCGAGCCTGAAGTAATTCCTAAGAACGTCAGAGTCGATATGGTTTGGACCTAGGGATTTCCAATGTTCTTCGCTATCTTTACTTTTTGTTTCTCTAAGTCTCTTAAAATGGACCTCCCTTGCTTGGGCAACCTGGTAAAGGAAGAAAACTTTCAGTTAAATACAATATGTAGACACGGTAAGAATATCAGGAAATAAAATGTAGAGAATTTACATACTCTATTGAGGACGGTGCCTACTTTTGTCACTGCGCATACATTCTGCGCATCTCGAGATACTTGGGTTTCCTATGAGTGGTGCCTACTAATACAGGGATATTTTCGCGCGGTTTAAAACTCTGCGGAGAAAGGAGAACTTAGCAAGTGCTCTTGGTATTTAAGAAGAAAATTGGGGGTAACCATACAATTTTCAGAGATGACAAAGCTTCAATTAAATAAAACAAAAAAAACCCTACATTGCTTTGTATTTTAGCAGTTTTTAGAATTGTGGTTTCTTAATTATCTCTAAAAAGTGCGTGGTTACCCCCAATTTTCTTTTTGGATTCCAATAGCCCTTGCTAAGATCTTCTTTTCCCGCATAGTAACAAACTGCGCAAAAATACCTCTGTATTAGTAGGCACCGTCCTTAACTGGTTTACTTATTTGCTCTGTAGAAGTTCGATCGATGCATACCGGAAAATCATTTATTGATATGCTTTTTAAAGAGACTTAAGAAGCTAGCTGCTCTACCTTCCTCGTGAAGACTGTTTTAGATTACCCTCAATTTTCTCTTTGGATTTCAAAAGCCCTTGCTAAGATCTTCTTTTCCAGCATAGTCATGAAACCGCAACAAACAACAGCTTTGTATGCCCGTATGTCTGTGTCATTTACTGAATAATACATCATTCTCATTTATTCACCAGGCTTAACATATTCTATTACATTATTTCCATTGTGCATATATGCCACACATGACATTCCAATCCTAGCAGTATGCAGGATGTTTGTCCCATGAACCTAGTTTAATGGCCTTAGCTCCCACGAGTCTCCTGTAGCTCAGTAATAGAGCATGCGAACTAGTAATCGGAAGGTCTTGGGTTCGACTCCTGATAGGAGCACCTGGATTTTTTCAGTTCCGAGTATGCCTGTGTCATTCCCTGATTAATACATCATTCTCAGCTTTGTATTAGTTGGCATCGCAAAGAGGCCCTGTCACGGCAATTTTGCTGTATTTTGGTCAAAACTGCTCAAGTATTTGGCAAAGAACTTGTTTTATAACATGAAATTGCTCTTACAACACCGGGAAGAAAATATTAAGGTTCTTCTCCTAGGAAGAACAAACCACAATTAATTTTTAGCGACTTCTCTAAAATACACAGGAAGAACTTGAAAAAATTGGCCAATTTTTTGAGGTTGCAGTCCTTTTCCATCCTAGCCATCCGCAGGCAAACATAATCGATAGTAGGTTCTGTGCTGTAGCAGGTTTGTTGTTAACAAAACTGAACCATTATTTTAACGATTCCATTGAAACAAATACGTTGTTACGCTGCAAAATGTAATAACATCGACGCAAAATGTAATAAAGTATTCAACGCAAAATTTAAGAACTTTTCCGACGCATAATGTAATAACGCAAAATCAGTATCATGATTCAATGTACGTTCATCTATGCATAAATTGAATAACAGATGTACAGGTTTTATTCTCAACTCTTAAAAGTTTCAGATCGGGGTACTGGTGTTCTCTTACCGTATCTACTTATTGTGGCCGGCTTAAAAATGTGACTTTTATGGTGCTACGTTTATTCAGAACAGTCTCTTTTGGATAAGAAAATGCATAATAGGAATGAAGAGACTCAGTTTAAAAACTCTGTAGATCGGAATCGGGCACAGTGAAACCTCTCCTTTCAGACACCTCTCTATTACGGACAGTTCACTTGGTCTCTGAGAGACCGAAATCCATATAAAGCCTACTTCTCTAAAACAGACACCTCTATAATACGGACACTAATTCATGTCCCCCGGTGTCCGTTGTAGAGAGGTTTGACTGTATAGTTATATCAGGGTGAAACCCTCTTCGTAATCTTCCACCCTAGCGTTCATGTGCTTCGAAAAAGCGCCCGCGTTGTTATTGAGGGGTGAGGCGTTTTTTGGAGGGCGGCGCCTATTTTTCGAGTGCTACACCAACGAGTATGGAATACGATAGAAATTGTGACCGTTTCGAGAATCGCTGCAAAATGTAATATTATCGCTAAATGTAATAACATCGACGCAAAATGCAATAAAGTATTCAACGCAAAATGTAAGAACTTTTCATGCAAGGGATTTTAATTAGACATTTTGAGTGATTTAGCCGTGTGAAAAAGCAGCCAGTCGTATTCTGTAAATGTTTTTCCAAACCGGCTATGAACTGTTGAGCCCGAGTTCTTAGAGAAAAAATACAGACAAATGTGTGGAAAACGCAAGAGGACGTACGCTTTCTAGCACGGCCATAAATCCCTGAAATAGTATATATAGTTAATATTACATTTTGCAGCGATTCTCGACATGGTCCCAATTTCGATCGTATTCCATACTCGTTGGTGTGGCAATTGAAAAATAGGCGCCACGATTAGTAGATACGGTAAGAGAACACCAGCCCCCCGATCTGAAACTTTTAAGAGTTGAGAATAAAATCTGTACACCAGTTATTCAATTTATGAATAGGTGAACGTACACTGAGTCATGATACTGATTTCGAAATACTATTCAGACACGTCATTCGTGAGTTATTACATTTTGCGTTATTACGTTATGCGTCAGAAAAGTTCTTACATTTTGCGTTGAATACTTTATTACATTTTGCGTTAGTATTAAATTAGGCGGCGATTCTTATCACATTTTGCGTTAGTATTACATTTTGCGGCGTAACATACGTTTTTTTTTTTTTTTTTGGCTATTCATACTGACACTGCCCCTTTAAAAAGCAGAGGTTCATCCTAAGATGCGCAGAACATATGCGCAGTAGTAAAGGAAACATCTCTCTCAAGTAACAGTTTTCAATTTTAACTAGAAACGCGCTAGCGTGGACGACAAGTGACGGAACCTTTTAAAGTATACATTTTCATACTAACTTAGAAGAACATGTGATTGGTCTGGACGTGAGGCTAAAGGAAGACGGTCTCATTTAGCGAATGCCGAAGCGCGCAGGAAGTCGTCATGGCATTCTCGACCCAGAGCCGCTCGGCTTTGACTACGTCATACACGCCGCCGTCAGTCATGCGCAAAAAGGAAGAGCTCTGGAGTCGCAAATGGTTGTCATGGTAGGGAATAAGCGGCAAAGGCCAACGAATGAAAATGCTGCTGATATACGCAAGTCCTGTGAAAGATTTAGTCAGCCAGAAATAAACATAAGTAACTGAAGTAGGCAAGGCTGATACTGCGTCGGAAACTTAAATAACGCGACAGCGACATAATAGAGACCAAATAGAGAGTCAAAAATGCAACCGTGGACAGCTGTTTCGAGCTACCTGCCTCTAGTCAGTACAGTGTAACAACAAGAAGTCACCTAACTGGCGAGAGCCAGTTAGCACGAAACAGCTGTCCACGGTTGCATTTACGAAGTTTCAGCCTTGCATGCCTCGGCTTCTGTTACTTGTCTTTCACCGTTCTCTTCTCCTGTACTTGCCTTATCTCTTATTTTGGGCAGATCATCAAAGGTCAGACTCTTGCTCTGTTCTGGTTTATCACCTTTCTTTTCTCTTTTGACATCAACGCTTGGAAGTTCCACTGGAAATGGTTTAAACCGCTGGCTCACCCAACCGTTCTTCTTCAGTGGAGGCCTGGGCCGCTCCCGTCTGTTTCCATGGTAACACGGTTGACGCGGAATCAACAGTTGACCTGCAGGGCTCACGGAGTGCTGAAAATATTTGAACGGACATGGATACTATTCTAGGTGACAAATAGTTAAACGGTGTGTGCTACATAAATCAAGAAAATACAGGAAGGAAGCAATGCACATACATGGCTTCAATAAGATGCGAGCACTCTGGAAGGAAAATTTAGCGGTCAATAGGCATTTTTACAGTTGTGTGCTTAGTGACCTGGTCTTGTATTGGAAGCGAGGCTGAGGGTGACCCTGTTTTGATACAGACCTCACTGGTTTTGATGTGTAAATGCAAACTAGTTAGCATAAGAACAACATGATCTACATATGAAAAGCAGTGAAGTTTGTATCAAAACAAGGTCACCCCCAGCCCCACTTTCAATCCAAGGCCAGGTCACTTAGTACAGAACTGTAAAATGGCCTATTGGTGGTTTGCATGTGACGTCATGGCGGCTATGTTGGTGTGCAGGAACAATAAGATTTTTCTCCTCTGGGAGTTAACTTCCATTTTTTATGCAAACTATGTGAGCAAATTTACTTTTGTTTTGGCACCAACATGGCGGCAGTGCAAACTTCACTGCACTGTAAAACCTAATTTCGTACTTAGATTTCACTAATCTTTCTCCTGACCATAAGAGATCTGAGTACGAGATTAAAGGAAGCAATCACACGAGTTCTGCAACGACTGAAAAAGGAACGCAAAACACACACACGAAATATCCATTGGCACCATGAAGACAGCTAAAAGTGGTTGAGAGAAAACAGTTAATGATCTACTTGTTTTTCGATAGTGAGCTATCGCGGTATCTTTCCATTCTCGTCCCCAGAGCCTCCTGTCCCTCTTAGACGGCGGGGCCTCTTGGTCCTCGTGCCCAGCCTCCAGCGGCTAAGAGGACCAGGCGGCTCTGGGGACGAGAATGGTTACTGAGTCGAAGCTAGTATATCAGAACGTTTTAGGTAACGTTTTGCCAGTCACCTGATTTTTATCTTTGTCTCATTTAAAAATGGTACCGTTTAGGGGTGGAAAGGAATTCCAACCACGCCCATAATTGAGATTCCGGTACCTTATTGGAGTTTTTTCCCCTTTCCCCCATCCTCCACTCCTCCTCTCCTTCCCCCTCCCTCTCCCTCCTCTTTCTGTACAAAAGTTAATTCAAATTGAAACCTGATACTCTCTTTCTAGAAGAAGAAACAGTTAGAAGTTGATAATCGTCTTTGTAGAAGATGGGAGGGAATGGAGGGGGGGGGGGGGGGGGGAGGGGTGTTTTCGGAGGCGCTTTTCTTTTCCTTTGATATGGAATACTATCCCCGGCAAAGTCAAGAACTGTGATAGCATCAACACCTTCAAAAAAAAAAACATCGATGACTTTAGCTTCGATAAACTGAAGGTTCCCTCATTATGATCAAGAATGGCTCCTTTTATTATTATTGGCTTAATTTTTATTCTTAATGATCTATCTCCTTTTATTCTTCTTAATCATACATAATACACATGCGCACACAATTTGTTACACATTTATTAGTTTCTTTTTGTAAATTCGTTAGTTTACTTTAGGCAGGCCCACATCAGCCTTGGCTGCCAGATTGTAAACCTACGTTACCAAATAAAGTGTATGTATTATGATGTATATGCATGTATTTCATTTCTAAACTTTGATATTTCACTCACTCTGCCTGGTATTACTGGAGTCTTACTGCTCAGATTCGTAGTAGAAGCAGTTGTCTGTTCGTTTATTGATCTGCCAAATCCAAATTTAAGGCGAATTTTGCCGCGGGTTTGGGAGAACGCTGCCAATGCACTCTCCTTCTCATGTGGAATGACCCCTGTTTTCACACTGGTTTGGGGACGCTTTTTGCGAACAACCTATAACAAAAGGTGAACCACTTAGGCCCGGTTCAGACACCGTACTTCGCATGAGCTGAATCGAATCCAGCGAATTAAGTTCATGTGAAGTACGGCTCTGAATCAATAGGTCATTCCGAGTTGCTGCAAAGCTCATTGTGAACGCGAGGCTAAGTGCAGAGCTTTTCATATGAAAATTAGTTTTCTTTGCATATGAATAACCTAATTTTCACTATTCTCACTGTCTAAATAACCGCGAAACTACCCTGCGCGCTACGCTGGTATGTTTGTAACGCCTCGGTGTTTTAAAGTCAATGCTCTTTGGTCCTTTTCGCCAAGTAACACCGTTTTTTTTCTAGGATTTCAGAATGTTATTTTACCCACCCACCTCCCCTTCGGCGACGCGTCCTACCTTTCCTTTCTCTGTCTTACGACCCATTATCTTTGCAAAATCTCGTCTCCCATATCTTAATTCAGCAAAGGCTTCGGTGAGTGGTTGTAATGACGGTGAAAATGGTTTACTATAAAAACTTTGCACTTAGCTTTGCTTTCATAATGAGGTTCAAAGCAACTCGGAAATGGCCTATTCAAAACGGCCGATCTAATTCGGATCGGCGTAGCCGGCCGTTTTTCCCGTCTGGCTCTGCCGGGATTAACGGCTGTGGATCGCCCTTGACTCAGATGCCGTACTTAACATGAGCCGAATCAAACGTATAAATTATTACAAAATCCGAAATTTCTTCAGTCATAGTATGCTTCAGTGAATCAATTTCGGAGTCTGAATCAATTCATCCAGGAAAAATAATTTCTGCTCAAGTGAAGTACGGCGTCTAAACCGGGCCCAAGTTAGGAAACTTTATGCCAATAAACTGCAAAACTACTTCACAAATAGAAAGTACTCCTAAACAGTTTTCAATTTAGATGATCACATTAATGATTTTATCCTGAGACTCAAACATTGCCTCCCAGCCATACAAACGCCCGAAAATTCTGCAAGTTTGAAATTATGTCGTTTTAATAAGCCGGTTTTATTCCTTTTCTTTCAAAACTTGCATCTTAGCAGTTACGATTTCTGTTAGCTCATTGGATGAATTTCAACTTCTCAAGGTGCATGTAAACGGGTTTACCTAAAAGCTGGATTACGGAATCCCAGAAAAAAAATGGAAATTCGTCGACATGAAAATTTCAAGGAGGTTAAAGTCACTTGGGAAACAGTTTTTATAGCTCTTAAAAAATTATAACGTCAGTCAGGAACCCAATGATACGACAGATAAGTGTCGTTATGGTGTGCTTTAAAGCTTTACACTTTAAAGGGACTGCCTTAGAATAAACGCCATAGACTTAACTGCAGCAATTAAAATCTTAGGCAGACTTTTGAAAATTTCACTGGGCTCCTGACTGATATTATAATCAGTTTTCAAGAGTTGCAATAACTGTTCCCCAAGTGACTTTAATAACTTTACATTTCGACGAATTTTCATTTATTGCATTCCGGATTCCCGCTTTTAGGTAAACCCCATGTAAACTTTGACGCCCCTTTGACGCGATAGTGCAGGTGTAACGCAAGAATGGTTCTTTGTATCAGAATTAGAAGACTTTCTGAGACCCTACAGTCGGTTGTTCTGGCGACTTGGTGGTAATTAGAAGTAGCTTACCAACCTTGCCGAAAACTATGTGTAACGGCTCAGCATACGGGGACTTATTATCGCCAGCTGCGTGCCTGGCCTTTAGGCTCTCCATGTGCCTCCTCAGTTGGTTCTCGGTCAGGCCTATGAGCCGAGCCCCTGCTGCATAGTGTCCAACAACATGAGGTGCCTGGATGCGCTTGTACTTCGTATGGTAAAAGCTGCGACGGAAAAGCTGGAACTATCAGTCACTTTATTACATAACTCGCTGGTTTCCTTGGGTGGTGGATACGAACTTACCACTTCCCGTAATCTTCAATCTCAGTCCACCCTCATCCAACGGTTCCCATAACCCCACACTTTGCGCCTTTCAGTTCCTCCCCATTGCGAAATATTACGCAATTTTGCCAAGTTTTCGTTTTTTGCTCCACATCCTACCACCGTGGACACCCCACTTCTCACCCCCACCCCTATAGACGTTTCTCTCGCAGGTTGCCCCCTCCCCACCCCCTCCTCTCCTCTTATGACACTGCGTGTTCATTTTTTTATGTTTGAATTGAATGGAATAACTTGATTTAGACACGGTTAACTCATCAGGGTTTCAAATAAGAACAGAACTACTGAATCTACTAAAATACTAAACCACAGATTCTGAAAGAACGGAAAATGATAAAATTATGTAACGGAATAATCATAATGGGTGAATCATTATGGGCGAATTATAAAAGGAAAATTGAGGTACGTCAGGGGCACCAAACGGATCGTTTCGGTAAATTATCTGTTCGGAAGGCCCTTAATACCCTACAATTTTCTAAAGAGAATTTTCACCACGAACTTTCGTGATATGGGAAATTTAAGGCCTAGTGTTTTCGGATTGATCAAAATGTTGTTTCGGGTACCGAAAAAAGGTCAGCTAAGATTTTCGGAAAGGAAATAAGACCTAAGGATTTCGGGAAATGGACAAAAATGCCCTACTAATTTCGAAAAGACTCAAGTTCCCCTAGAATGACCGAACAGATAAAAATATTATAGCGCTGCCTAAAATGAACTTATAGAGCTTTAAAGCCACTCCAGATCGCCTTAGATAACGTTTCAAAGGATCTGAGAGAAAATTGTCGTTGGGTGCCCCTGGTACGTGAATCATAATGGGACTTATCTAGAATCGTAAAGGGCGAAACTCAGTAGGTGAATACATGTTTGAAAACACTGTCTACAACAGCTTGAAAACGAATCACTCTAACTTACCCGACAATTTCGTTAAGTGAATGGAGAGCGGACCTCTTCATGAACTGCGTTAAGGCTTCAAACAGAAGATGCTCTCGTTTTCTTTTTTCCCCGACAGTTGCTTAAAATAAAAGAAAAATACAACACCAATGGTGAACAGCAATTATCTCTATTCGCTATTCGAAATTGAAGGAAGGAGGACGCTTTAATTAATCATCCCCTCCCCCCCCCCCCCCCCCACCTTCCCACTCCATAGCTTCAAGGGTCTTAAGCCTATTACAAGGAAACTTTTTGGGTATACAACTAGTACGTTTAAAACTGTTTCCTTGAAGGTCCGCGAACTGGGAAGATGACGTCATATTAATTTTTTAGGACTGCGGGGAGCCCACGGCTCCTGACAGCCGACATATTGGATTTCTCGAGTTCTCCAAACCTTAGGAAACCGTTCAAATTGACTAAAATATCATAACAAACCAAAGAAACGCTAAATGTGCAAAAAAGAAAAGAAGCAAGTTTCGAAAACCATGGCTGTCAAAATCTCGTTATCACTGAAACATTAAGATACATGACCTATGAATTGTTAATTCCTAGTTCTCAAGTAAATTAAGGCATGGGTCCGGCAGTTCTGTGGACCAAAGAGTCACAGGGTGGTCTATTTTCTTAAGGCTTTCGTCTTAACATCCTAAGAGCGTAAGACTTACCTGTAGGTTTGCAAATCTTTTTATTTTGGTATGTGTGGCGTATGCAAATTAGGTTACGTGACTCAGTACGGCCAGAAAATGCCCCAAAACTTTCGACCAAAAATGGAAAATGTTTATACTGATGGTGATTTACCGTTACAGTCAACCCAGGTCACGCGTGAACGATATTTTTGAAATTTGAACGGAGTTTTGAAATTTACATGTCAGTTTTCAAAATCGCCAACGAGATTTCAGAGTTCCCGTATAAATTTCCCTAGCTTATTGACAGTAAAAAACTATGAATTTTTCTTTACATTGCAAAATTGAATATTTCAAGAATAACAATTGTTTCCCAAGTATTTTGAATCTTTTCTTCAGTTAATGCGTCTTTTTCGCAACCACTTCCAGAGAGATGTCCAACATTTCATTCACACGTCGGACATTACAAAGAGAAATTCGAATGTTCATTTCATTCTTGGAATTACTGTTCACGTGTGACCTGGATTGACTGTAATGGTACCAGAAAGGTAACAATGGCAAAGCTAAAAATTCTGTGCTTGGAAATTATTGAATTTTTTGGTTAGTTGTGAAAAAAACCCCGGCATTTTGTATTAGTGCCCAGTCCTCCCAAAAAAATCGTTATTGTTTCCGGATCCGTACCTTTAATTTGAGCTATGTCAAAGTTGACAAGCATGAAAATGATAAACGTAATACTATTAACAGTATAAAACTGAAAGACCAAAGAATTTTAAGCTAAAAATAGCCCTGGAAGGTCACGTGACAGAAGACATGACCTCTGTAACATTTTCATTTTCTGTATTGTATTGCTGTCAAGTAGATACGAAAGTCATCTTGTGTTATTTAAAATTCTAACAAAGTTACGCCACCCCCTCAATTTTCCGGGAAGAGAATATAGGCCCAAGCCTTAATTCACCTGTCAGATGAATGTTAGGGAAAGTCACGAGGTTTGGTGATATTTGAAAGAAAGAAACTGTAACATTTTCACCCAAAGGCTATATAGGCCATTTTCACGACAGCATCATTGTACGACAACTACCTTAATTCATTTCGTTTTTCCTTAGTTAAATTTTGTAATCCATGTAGGGTTCAAATAGCAAAAACCTTAATTAACACGAAAAGCCATCGCGAAAATGGCCTATTCAAACAGAGGACAAATAGTGACGATTATTTTCCACTCACTTAATCCCTCTAAAAATCTTTCTGTGTTGGTCATCAAGTTGAGAAACTCTTGGAAATCGATTTCACCATTGCCTGCAAATGACAAGAAACATACATTTAATAGAGAAAACAGACCAAGATCCACGACGCATTTCCTCGCGCTGAACATAATTCTGGCTAGCCCCAGAGAAAAAAAAAGCGAAATCACAATAAATCAGCGCAAAAGCTACATGTACACAACAGTTTTCTTTGAGAGGTGAACGCCCTAAATTTTTACAGAGTGCAGCTTCGATTCAAGAAATTTATGCCTATGCGAGGGAATTATTCTAATCCGAGAGGCTGTTAGGGATTATATCCGGGACAACTGTTAGTCCCGCGGGTTTTGGATCACGATGTAGCTATGTCCTTCCCCTGGATGACACTCATATTATATTGCGATCTTTCACTAAACGTTTGGAAGTACCCATCTGCACATTTGACTGGAGAGAGGCAATGTAGCGCAAAGCTTGTTGTGAAAGTAAAAATATATCAAATATCATATACGTGAACTGTGGATACGAGATTCAATTCTGAGTGCAACTTGAGTTGTGAATACTTCCTAGAACAAAGGGGATTTGAACTCATGACTTGGTGATTCCGATGTAGTGTTCTACCAAGTGAGCTATCAGGGCAACTGGGAGTCAATCTCGTACCCAGAATCCCCAGTGTTCCTTGACGGCGGCGACCAACCGGAGAGGAGGACTGCCATATAAGAGTGACTGGGGTGATAGTTAGAAATTTTGAAAAGAACTTTAAAAAGGGACCCGAATACTGTTTTGTGGGTGTGGTCCGGACAATTTGTTACGAAATTAGTTGACTGACGTTTACTTCTTCTCGAACTTTTCGGCCCAATACCCTAAAAGGTACCACCATACCTCTAACGGAAGTCATGTCATTTTATATTTAGCACCCTAAAGGGTACCAAACCACGAATTTTCATCCCTTAGAGGTACGGCGATCACCCCGTCACTTCTGTATGTGAGTCCTCCCCCCGCGACGATTTGTTCTACTGAAGGGGGTGTTAGTGTTATATATTTGCATAGATTACGAGTATACTCCCTTATTTTTTTTTCAGAGATGGTAGGGCGTTTAAAGAACAAAAGTGCGCGAGGCAATCGCCACCCTCGAGGAGAAGTGACGGGCCGGAGACAGTTTCGCGCGCGCTCGCACGCTGGCCCCACTATCTCTGAGCGAAGTAAGAGACTATTCGTAGAGACTTCTAGTATTTACACGATAATCCATAATTATCTATTTACCATCTTTGTCCATAGCAGACAGGACTTCATGTAGATCCTCCTGCGCCAAGTGAATTTCGACGGATTTCAGCGCCAAGTCTAACTCCTCCGCGTCTATTGTTCCTCCGCCATTACTGTCAAAAAGGTCAAACACCTCCCTAAAGGCTGATGGGTAATGAAGGCGATTAGTGGGAGGAAAAATCGAAAACGAAGAACTCTTCACTAAAGTCTAATAGCGTGGCTCCGAGTTGGCTATAATCATCTGATATCCAACAAGCGCGAGTGGAATATTTAATTTTTGTCAAAAAAAAAAAAAAACAAGAATATTACTACAGTCGAACCTCCCTTTGTGACCACCTCTCGTAAGCGACTACCTCTCGTTAGCGACTACTTTTCCAAAATACCAATAGTTTTCAAGTCAAATCACTATGGATGGAACCTCTCGTAGGCGAGCACCTCTCGTAAGCGACCACCTCCCGTAAGCGACCACTTTTAGAGATGATTTTTTAAATTTCCAATTGTTTTTAACCTCCCGTAGGCGACCACTTGACACACAATCTGCTGTGTCTCTCACGGGGGAAAATTGCAAAATGTGTCGCTGTAACATATTGGCCCACATCATTACAACGGACGCCGCATTAAAATGTCACAGCCGAAGCTACCGAAGTGTCTCCCGAAATAGATAACATTGATAACATACACATGGACTATAGTGTACACTGAAATAAACTTTAATCAGGTTGAATCCCTTGTAGGAAAGAAACTCTCTTATCTTGTAAATAGCATGCAAATATGCATGACCGGTGATGACTCTCTCAACGTACCTTGTATTACTCGACAGAAAAATTGTGGCGATAAAGAACGTCAGCTGGATTATGTAACAAACAAACAAACAAACGCGAAAGTTGTAGATGTTTTACGCTTGGAACGTAACATTGCAAAAATTTCGTTTACTGTTTGCTCCTAAATCAGGCAGTCTAAAGAAAAGTTGTTACTTTGGGTTTTGATAAACACTGGCAAAAGGGTTAGGTCTCTGCAATTACCATATGTAAATTACCCAAAATTCAGACTCCCTGTGGCCTGACCTCTGGTAAGCGACCACCTCCCGTAAGCGACCACATATCCTTGACATTATGGCTGGTCGCTTATGGGAGGTTCAACTGTATATCCTGCTGATTTAGCTTTGCAAGAACAACCAGAAGACAATTTTTTGGACGCTATTTCTCAGGCATGGTATAACGGCTCATATCCCATTACCGTAAAGCCGGCAATAATTGTATTATACGATGATCCAGTTTTTTAAAAAAATATGAATATATAAAACACAACAGCTAGATTATGGAATACCCTGCATGAGTTTCTTCAATGGATTAAACGTGGTAGTAGTAGTAGTAGTAGTAGTAGTAGTAGTAGTAGTAGTAGTAGTAGTAGTAGGTAGTAGTAGTAGTAGTAGTAGTAGTAGTAGTAGTAGTAGTAGTAGTAGTAGTAGTAGTAGTAGTAATAATAGTAGTATATGGTATATACTATAAAGTAAATTAACGAACATTGGCCCCGGGGCTTAATTATATTTTCAAAGGACGTTTTTGAGGTTTTGAGACGGTAGAGTGCGGAAGCACTCACAGGCAGCATACAAGTATGACCACAGCGGTCCCCTGGTTGCAGATGTTTTCTCTGAGTTTCTCCTCAAACAGAATAGAGCAGCGAAGCGGCGAAAAGGATCTGCAGAGCGACTCAACTCTCTCTCTGAAGAGAAACTGTACTGAAAAAACATCTGTGACCCAGGGGCCTGTTTCTCGAAAGTCCCGGTAACTTACCGGGCCTTATAAGCATATTTTTAAATGTTTTTTCACCGATTACACAATGATTACAGACATGGTACTTGGCCAATATTTTCATAGCATCATAAGATTTTAAAATTTGGTATTCAAAGCTAACAAAAATTGACTTCTGTTATGAAACATTTATCACCAAAGACACTTATCGGGCCCGGTAAGTTACCGGGACGTTCGAGAAACGGCCCCCAGAGTACTGGGATGGCGGCGCGCACGTTAGTTCACTTGTTATTTGGACTTTATGGACAGTAAAACCGTGTAAGGAGCTGCAGTTGTCAGTCTGATGTGATCGTCTGTTTGAGGTATTGACTGTTCTGACCTTCAAAAACACATTAATAATTTCTAAGCCCATTGACCTATCAAAAGGTCGATAATACATCATGTGCAGTGACTTTATATCGATGCACCTCTTTATTAGTACGCGGTGTTTTATCAGCTGATATACTTTTTAAAACACTCCTCGTCAGCTGATAAAACACTCCTCATTAGTATGCAGTGTTTTTCTCGTATGCTAATTTCCAACGTTCACAAAAGCATAATTGTTATGAACTCTGTTGACACACGCTCTTCCAAGAATGTTTTAAAGCCGTTCAAAAAACTCGCAGCACGCGCTTTATCGGGTCTAAAACCACTCGGCTGCGCCTCGTGGTTTTAAACCCGATAAAACACTCATGCTCGTTTTTTCACCATTACACTCGACCTACTTAAAGGAGAAGTATCACGCAAATTTGCTGTCATTTCAAAACCAAAAATGTTTGTCTGTCAGCAGAAACAACGAAATAATTGTCAACTTTGTTATAAATTATCACCCCAGTGCAATAAAACTTCTGATTAGTGCCTCTGGCCAGAGACAGAATAGGCCGGTATGGATTGAAACTTGAAAAATGTTAGGCTAATGTTTTTTCAAGTTCTCGGCGCATTTCTGTTTCCAAAATGCGCTAAACAGATCACGAGTTGTTCCTTTCAAGAAATGAGTTGATTTCCTTCCTCTCGTCATTCTAGAATTATTTGGCAGCTGATTGAAGGTCTTATTTCATCATTTTTAACAAAAGATATCAAAAACCCTATGATACTTCCCCTTTAAGATTTCTGGGTTCGAATCCAAACAAACGATACCTGGGTCTTCAGTAAATGATAAGCTGATTATGCCAGCTTTTTGCAGACAGTTTAACTTTGGCTTTCATTGCCTTACCTGTAATCTGCTCATGTGTTAAGTGTGAAAATGGCTTTTCGTCGTCCTCTGCGTGATGATCTAGCTCCACGGAATCTTCTGATGGTGCCACACCAAAGACCTGCTCCAACTGGGGAGGCTCCGGGGTGATTTCCTCCTTCTTGCTGAGAGCGAAGGCATTCCGACGGTTTCGCTTCATTATAAAAGTTTAAAAGCTAATCCCTTGAACATTCTCAGGTCATTTTTGATTATAATATTTGGTCAGCATAGCCGGGCTTTTTATACCTAAAATCCATCGCTTCCGTGTCCCCGCTAATTAGTTCATTAGTTTTGTGATGTCATAGCTAGAAGTCAG
Organism: Pavona decussata; assembly: GCF_977016875.1. NCBI lineage: Eukaryota > Metazoa > Cnidaria > Anthozoa > Scleractinia > Agariciidae > Pavona > Pavona decussata. The sequence goes on from NW_028145943.1 coordinate 907,956, forward strand.
TTTGTCTATTTTCCTATGTTTTCAATTCTCTTATTTCAATTTACGAAAATATTAGGAGTTCAGGGAGAGACGTTAAAGAATGGGTTACAAGTTAAATTTATAAGATTATAAGTCGAAAAATATTATCTTACTTCAAAACATCAAGTTAAAACCCTCAGCTCCAGCCTTGTAAACATGCGCGCGCATTCGAACATTGCATTTGTTTTGTAAACGCTCACTGGAAGAGCATTTTTAATGAAGTGATACCGTCAATAAAGCTTTTTTTTAAATTCGAATATTGCAAAAAATAAATAATAAAATTAAAAAAATGATTTGATTAAGACTTTCCTCAGTATCTTTTTAATAAAAACGCAGTCACAGTTAATCAAACAACTACAACAGACAAAAAAACAAACAGACAGAAGAAAAAAAACTCGTAGATTTGGTTCTCAGAATCGACACAAGCACAACCTCGTTCCCAGGGCCCTGGGAACGAGGTTGGACATAAGCGCTGTTTTCCAAGGACAAGTTTTTCGCACAGCAATATGATATATTTATGTATGGGGCTATACGAAAAAGACTTTTCTCATTCTCGTTCCCAGAGCCGCCTGACCCTCTTTTAACCGCCCCGCCGACTATAAAGAGGGACAAGAGGCTCTGGGGATGAAAATGAAACTCTTTTTGCGCGTTTCCCCGCGACGACGACGCGACCCGCGACTTTGCCCGCCAGTTTTTGCTAGTGCCAGGCCTGCGCTGCGTCACGTCAGGATGGTGCACGGCTTGCGCCAAAAAAATAACAGCTGCAATGAAAGAGATTTTCTTCTTTTTTATGTTAAGTAGGACCTTTACAGTTTCCACTTCAGGTAGGTGACATGTTTTGATAAATGTTCGGTGGCTCAGCTCAATTGTGTCTTAAAAATGGTCAAAATTCGTGCTTTGTTTAGTCAGCGCGAGCGAGTTCACAGTTCCACCATGTTTCGACGCTCGAAAACGTGGTAAAATTCTAAAAAGGTGCCAGGGTGGCTCTATTGGGTAAATAGTAAATTTTGCTGGTCTGGGGTGGTTCTTATTTTCTTTTGTGGTAACAGGGGGTAGATAAAGGGAGGTAAAAACTACAGTACACACTACCAACAACACTACCACCAACAAGTCCAACAACACTGAAATTTCTTTTGACAACATCGCTCGAGGGAAACGTCCCCTGGCATGTCGAGAATATTCCGTAATTTAATACTTATAAGCTGGAGAAATGAATATATATACACCCCAAAATCAAACCCAATTGCTCTGTCGAACCCCTCCCCTCCCCCCCCCCCCCCCCCCCATTGCACCCGCCTCAGTGAAGCTATCTCCTCTTTGGACATAGCTTGGCACCAGACAGATGCCAAATTTTTGTGTTTTTAAAACATACTGTTAGTAACTACCTTAGTGAAGCAATATGATAAGAGGGAACTTTTTTTGTCTTGTTTTGTTTGCATCAAGATGCAAATAAGATGTACTTTGATAATGCAAGTGGATTATCTAAAAACATGTGTGGAATGTCTACTGACATTAATGGAGTCTGGTGATGTGTACAGAATACCACGCATATAAAAGCAATCTACATTTGGCACCCTTATTAATTCAAACTGAGTTTGTGGTTGTAATGTGTTAATAGTGGTGTTGGACAAATCTTCCTCACGTTCAATAATTACTCTCCTCCCTACCCCCTTCCCCTCAATTCTCTTGACTCTCATCTTATCCCCCAACCCCTCACCCCCATACTCTTCCCTCCTCGCCCAAAAATATAGATCTACCAGTAAAACCTGCACACTGAAGCTTATAATAACTCAAAAATGGTCTTTCCAAAGTTAAGTGCCCCAGATTAAGCAGCTGACATAATAGAATTTATAATAATAATAATTCAAGTTTGATGTCAATAGCACTGGGAGTGCTTGCGCGATCTCTCGAGCCAGAGGCTCGTGATAAAATGCTTGACAATAATCCAGATTGAATTGGAAATTGGAAATGTTGGTTTTTGAGGAGAGGGGAAAACCGGAGTACCCGGAGAAAATCCTCTTGGAGCAAGGACAAGAACCAACAACAAACTCAACCCACATATGACGCAGAGTCCAGGAATCGAACCCGGGCCAAATTGGTGGGAGACGAGTGCTCTCACAACTGTGCCATTCCCTGCTCCCCAAGAAAAGATATAAACATGTAACAAAAATAATAACTAGTGCTGTTCTCACTTTGTTTCTGACCCCAACAACATAATGCCACTCATATATTCAAAACACTTGAGTGTTTGAATAATGCTTACTTGCGTAGTGTCACAGTAAAAGATAGAGGCAATGGTTTGCTTTAAACCAATAGCAAGTGAGACATTTATGACAAAAAAATTTGTCATTTAATCAGAGCTTGTTGTAATATTTTTTCAGTAAAAATATTAGTTATGTTTAACTTTATCCCAAAATGCAGTTCTTTAATGCTCAAGATTTGTATCAGTGCACCCTCCCCACCCCGCTCTCCCCCCCCCCCCCACACGCACCAAAAAATGTTTTTTCTCAATAAGTGTCTCATTGACAAGCCGGCTGAAAAATGTTCTAAGCACCACAGGACTATTTTTAAGTAATAATTATATATGGTAACCTTGTTTCAAAATATTTGTTAAAATATTCAATAAAAACACAACCTGACCGTCGCTCTCGCTTGTGTTACACCCAGCAACATTGGTGCTCATATATTGGGAACACTTGAGTGCTTGAATGATCCTTATTTGCAGAGTGTCACATTAAAATGTGGAGGTATTAATGGTTTGACTTTTAACTGACAGCAAATGTGAGAATGGCAGTGTCATTTAATTTAAGGCGTCCATTTGGGGCGAAAATATGCTCAGATATTTGTCTGCAGGCATGTTCCGAGAAGCGAACAGTTTTCCGAAAGCGAAGCTCGAGGAAAACTGTGAGCTTCAAGGAGCAGATAATGTCCAAGGACAAATATCTGAGCATATTTTTAAAGCCAAATGGAGGCTATTGTGGTTGTTATCCTTCAAATATTTTTTGCAACATGTAGCAACGAGCTTGAGTATTTGAACCTTTCGTTTAAGAACATTTTACCGTCAAAAACGTTTAGAGTGTATGTTGTTTTCTGATACTGCTTTATCGACCAGCAGGTTTATCTCTCCTTCTGTCGCAAAAGCGAACCGTTCCCCCATCTTGACATTAATTTTAATTGTAAACTTGATGCGCCTTGAAGTTTTTGAAATTGGGGAATATCACTTGGGGAATATCATCGGATATTCCCCAGTTTTAGTTGGGGTATATTCGGTCACGTGAGGCATTTAGACCAATCGTGCGCGAGCGAAAATATTTGATGGATTATAACAATATATATATTTTTTCAATAAAAAATAGCAGTTAATATGTTTTACTTCAAAATGTAGTTCTTTAATGAGCTTTTTATAAGTGCACCACCCTCCCCACCCCACCAAAAAAATGCTACCCTCAATAGGTGTCATATTGAAAAGTCTAAAAGTTGTATAAGCATCACAGGGCTATTTTAAGTATATAATTTTTTTCTTATAATTATGGTAACCATGTTTCAAAATATTCGTAACTGCACCTTTCAACAACGTGTGGACTCGGCTAACGATTTGCATATTTTATTGCTGTCAATCATAATTCCACTCATAACTGGGTTGGGGGGGGGGAGGGCATAAAAATACAGAAACTGAGAAAGTAGATTGAAATCTGCCAATCACAGGGCAGGAACATGAACCTTTTGATGCTGTTAAGCCAAGCATTATTGTTTTCTAAGAGGTCCATTGCAGTGATTGATGGCAGTGAAAAGCATTACGGTTGGTTGAATCTTGAACTTCAGAGTCTGCATGCTATTGAAATGTGCAGTAAAAATATATTCAATAAAAATATTTCCTATGTTAAACTTTAACATGATAGTACACCTTTGTTTTCTTATTTACCTGTCTACAGGCACGATAGAGTGTATCTGTGAAAATACAGTATGCCAGGTGACAAAAGGGAAGTGCACCACCTACTATGGATGCTTCTCATTTCTTGAACAAGGCAGTAAAGGGCCAGGAAAGGAGAACGTTACTAAAGGCTGCCTTAAGAATGAAGCACACCAGGATATAGTATGTGAAAGTGGAACTGATCGCCGCCCAGTGATTTGCTGTAACACGAATTTCTGCAACATGAATGTTACGGCAGCCATGCTTGAGCCAATAGAGAAAAAGTGTAAGTAAAGCTGCCCATTTGATGGGCACTTTTGATCTCTTGCGTGTAAGTGTGCTTCTTCATTTCTTCTAGTGTATTATGTCTCTTCAGTATATTGTATATTTAATCTTTTTCTCTTTCACTGCCTGCCTCGATTAGCTTCCACTACTAATTACTGGTCCAGTGTAATTAGCTTGAAAAGTGGTAACCATGTAATAAAGATTGATTGATTGATTGATTGATTGATTGATTGTAGTTCCATAAATTACCAGGGGGGGACTCTCATATGAAAGGGGTGGGGATGCCTGTCGGAAATTTTGAATGTAACCCCTAAAGGAGACTAATCTGGGCGTGGCCCAAGTTTTTTTTTTAACCCCTAAAAGAGACCATTTTAAAACACAGACAAATATATTTTTGTATTTCTTTGCATGCAACCTTAAACGAGACCTTCACTGCTAAATATGACAGTGTTTTTCCCAGAACACCCCAAAGTGAGACCAAAATCTGAAATTTACATCCCTAAGCGGCCCTAAGTGAGACGACAAGCATCCCCTGCCTCTTTCATCTGAGAGACCCCCCCTCCCCCCTCCCAGGCCTAAATTGCAGCCATTTTTATGGAGACAGAACTTGCTCTTTCCAGCAGTGTCAGTGGGTTTCTGTTACCTGGCCAACATAATAATTTCAAATTACTGTGCATGTTAATAAAAGGGGAATTAATTGTCCCTTTTCACTCAGGTGTATAAATAGGTACCAGCTAACCTTATCCCCAATAGTCCTCAGGCAGCTTTGCTTGTTCAACAAGTGCTATTATTTGTGGGAAAAAGGATGGGTACCACTGAACATTCCACTGCCACTTGCAGGGGGAGTTAAAGGGGAAGTATCATGGGGTTTTTGATATCTTTTGTTAAAAATGATGAAATCAGACCTTCAATCACCTGCCAAATAATTCTAGGATGACGAGAGGAAAGAAATCAACTCATTTCTTGAAAGGAACAACTCGTGATCATTTCCAGTGCATTTTGGAAACAAAAATGCGAGAACTTGAAAAATATTAGCCTAACATTTTTCAAGTTTCAATCCATACCGGCCTACTCTGTCTCTGTCTCAGAGGCACTAATCGACAGTTTTATTGCACTGGAGTGATAATTTAGAACAAACTTGACAATTAGTTCGTTGTTTCTGGTGACAGACAAATATTTTGAGGTTTTGAAATGACAGCTAATTTGTGTGATACTTCCCCTTTAAGCATAACTTTTAGTTGCTTCATTGTGCAGAAACCACATTTACCTCTTGTTGTGTGGGTGGCCTGTGGCACACATGTGACTTTACCTTTCCCTATCACTCCTTGGTAGAGATTACATAATTATTGAAAGTTGAAAGTCAACCCACCCCTCCCTACCTGTACCCCCCCCCCCCCTTATTTCAGATTCCTTGACTGTTGTTTCTTTGTTCAGATGGATCTCCAACGAGCATAGCAGATTCCTTCCTCTTAAAAAAAGTTTTCATGACGGCTGGTGTATTTTTCCTGGTCATCGTGTTTATTATAATCTTTGCCTTTCTTTGGCACCGGTAAGTAATCCTCTGATCATGCTTTTTGCTTTGAGACATTTACTGTTTAAACCCCAGTATCAAAATGTACATTCTCCTGTCTGTTTATTGTATATTCTTATTGTACAAGTTAGGGGAATTTATTTCATCAACAATACATTGTCTATGGTGATCATTTCCTTTATTCTCCTGACCTGTGTGCTTAAGGAGAAATTAGATGCTGCGGCTGCATCTGATGACCAAATGTTGTACATTTTCAACTGGTTACATAATGATTTGCCAGTGATAAATCAAACACAGTTTAAAATATACACTTAAATTGTTTTTTTATGATCTCTGTTCCTGTAGCCGTAGGGCATCCCACAACGATGACCCTTCGTTAGTACGTCTTGATGAAGACAGTGGAGCAGGATTGCCTTTTCTAGTAAGTTTGTCATTTACAAGGCACTTTCAAAAAGATGGAACGCAACGATGGCTTGTTAGAGCGAGCACGATGACAATTCAAGACTTCCTCCCCGAGAAAATCAAAGAGAAACAGATTGTTATTTCCCGTTTTGTACCATGGAACACCGATACTGATAACGTAGTGCCAAACGACTGGGAAAGTGTGTTCGTTATAGCTGGGGTTCGTTATAAACGAAATGACGAAATAGTCCAGTTTCGAATTCACCAAGACCGCAAAAGACGCATTTGTACAGGTTTAGCCTCAACCTGAAGAAAAATGTTGATTTTTCACAAATACCAGTGAGAAGGTGAACTTTTCACAACTCTGTGTTTTGTTTTATTTTAGGATTCAGCATTTTGCATTTTCCTGCTAACATTTGTGAATATTTTGCTTCAGTTTGAGGCTAACCCTGTATAAATGCGTCTTTCGTCTTTTTATCCAGCGGTCTTGGTGAATTTGAAACTGGACTATTGTGGCAAAACGGGTTTCACTGTGCTACGACACTTCATAGAGCGGTTTTTAATTCAAAGAATTTCTTATTTTCGTGGTTTTAATTTACTACGTTCCGTGATTGGTTAATAAAACTCGCGCCACTTTCTCAACCAATGAGAAGTTAAACCAAAACGAATCTTAATTTGCTCGCACGCGTTTTCCCGCGCTTGGCGCCGGTTACACGTATTTACTTCGAATTCTGATTGGTTCATTGCTCAGTTCACATCTGTTGCGATTGGTCAGGTTAATTACTTTGGTTTTGGTGTTACAACACTCACTGAAAACTCCATTATTACCCGTTTCTCTCGCAAGAATACATCAAGTTTGAAAATGGGAATAATTTGATAATTTTGATATAAAAATGTTGCAAACAAACAGTAGTACTAGCATTGAAAAAGACGAAATGGTTAATGGTTTCCATTTAAAAAGCCACACTTCCATTCAGGACTTCACCACCAGTGACTTCAAAAGATACATGAACCACACCGTTCAGCGTCTTTCAGTTAATTACTTGAAAAGACTCGTATATGAGAATCGAATTTCTCAGATGACTTTGTTTGTCTTCGGGAGTGAAAGAATTAGATTCGTCACAGTTGGCCATATTTTCGGACTTATGGGTCCAGTTGCATAAAGCATCTTAAGATAAGTGTCAGTCTTCTCAGCGTTCCGAAGGGCTATTTGATCACTTAGCTAAAGGCGTTTTACAATCACACTGGGAAACTTCCACTTATCTTAAAGGTAACCTCTACTCCGAAAACAAATGGACGGTAAACCGTTGGAAATAGTGTCTAAATTCTAAATTTTAGTTTAAGAAGTAGAAATAACATTCAAGTGTAATTAAAATTACATATGATTGTTGGCTATTTTCCCTTTTAAAATTCCCGGGTGCCACCATCTTGGATTTCATGACGTAATACGATTGCTCTATTGTTTCACACAACCCAATGACGTCATGAAATCCAAAATGGCGGAGCCCGGAAAATTTAAAGGGAAAATAGGCGACAGTCATATCTAATTTTAAACACACTTGAATGTTATTTCTACTTCTTAAACTAAAATTTAGAATTTAGACAATATTTCCAACAAATTAATTTACCCGTTCATTTGTTTTCGGAGTAGAGGTTCCCTTTAAGATGCTTTATGCAACCGGACCCTGACGCTTGTCAGCTTGTTACTCTTTCGTCACAAACGGTTTCCATCGCTTTCTCTTGTAATTTTTTTTTGTAGTTTGTTCGTTTCAGAGCTAGGCAGAGTAGCTGAGCGGTTCGCGGGGCGACGGCCTTGAAATCTGGAGGTCCCAGCTTCAACTCAGTCCCGCTCTGATCGCTAGCTGGAGTTGCCCCGCGTTCAACTCCTTGACTACACTAACTTGTAACTAGCCTACCTGGTAACTGGTCTACCTTCTACCAGTTGCGATTCTTAACTGTTATGTCCAATTTAAATTATTTCTTTGTGAAGTTTAATGCTCCGCCCCACTAGTACTTGTGCTGTAAACACTGCCGATGGCAAATAATAAACACTTGATGACTGTTCTCGGGGGAAACAGTTAATTTATTTCCTGGGAATCTCAATTTTTCGTCTCGGGAAGCATTGAGATTTGAGGGAAAAAATTAAGTTCGTTTCCCGAGGGACCAAAGAAATAAAATAGATCAAACGTGGAAAACAAGAACGGTCAACATTTGCGTTTCCTGTTCCCTGTTACCCTTTGACGTCATAGTTTTCGCAACGTTACACGCTCATGGGCTTTTGGGGGCAAAAAATTCAATTGTTAGATGTAATGTGACTATGAACTAGCTAATGAATGCGTGCGCTTTGGTGGGAAAAGCTTCAGCAATATAACTAAGGTTATTGTTGTTGTTATTTCTTCAAGGTACAAAGAACAATTGCCAAGCAGCTGACCCTGGTGAGGAGCGTGGGTAAAGGACGGTATGGTGAGGTTTGGCAGGCAAAATGGCGCGGTAGAGATGTGGCAGTCAAAATATTCCTTTCACACTGTGAAGCTTCCTGGAAGAGAGAGACAGAAATCTACGAAACAGTTCCACTGCGCCATGAAAACATCCTCGGATTTATCGCCTCGGATATTATTGGTAGAAATCAGCAGACACACATGTACTTGATCACGGATTATCACCCACATGGCTCGCTCTATGACTTCTTACAATCACACGCACTCAACAAGAGGACCGTGGTCCAGCTCGCATTGTCAGCATCGACAGGATTGGCTCACCTTCATACAGAAATCCAAGGAACAAAGGGCAAGCCTCCTATTGCACATCGCGACATCAAGAGCAAGAACATCCTTGTGAAGGAAAACCTAACTTGTTGTCTCGCAGATTTAGGACTCGCTGTCAATTACTCGTCCGAAACGGAAGAAGTGGACGCCAAGCGAGATACACGAGTAGGGACGAAAAGATACATGGCACCTGAAGTGTTAGGCAACATGCTGAATTATAAAAACTTTGCTGCGTTCAAGATGGCGGACGTTTATTCCTTTGGACTGGTGTTGTGGGAGATCGCCCGGCGGTGTAGTTCTGATGGTAAGCAGTTTAATTGTCCACTCGTATAGTTGGTTTTAACATGCAGAACAACAGCTCAGTAGACTTTCTCAAAGTCCGTTTTTGCGGAGGCCAGTATGGCGGAACTTCGCGCCCAGTCACGACTACGTCGGTTGCCGCCGGTTCACTTTCGGCGCCATAAGAAGTCTAAAACACAGCTAGTCAAATCACAATGGCCAGAACTTGATTGCAAGTTAACAAATGAAAATTGATCAGTGTCTAAGGCCCCGTTCACACGAGTATCCGTTTCAATCGTTAAAATTGTTGAAGTAAACTAAAGCAATTTATTTAATGTCAATAGCACGGGGATTGAGCTTACGCAATCTCCCGAGGTAGAGGCCCATGATAAAGTGCTTGACAATAATCCAGAGCGAATTGGAATTTGGAAATGTTGGTTTTTGAGGAGAGGGGAAAACCGGAGTACCCGGAGAAAAACCTCTCGGAGCAAGGACGAGAACCAATAACAAACTCAGCCCACATATGACGCCAAGTCCGGGAATCGAATCCGGGCCACATTGGTGGGAGGCGAGTGCTCTCACCACTGCGCCATCCCTGCTCTCGATACCCAAGAATAGGGATTTTAAAAACGCATGTTTCTCGTCCACACGTGTGCCTTCACTCGTTTTAGTGTTCACACCTAAGCGATTGAAAACTTTCTAAAACGCTACTTCTAATGCGGACCTCTATCGATGTTGTTACGTCATCGTTTTAGAAAACCTTCATTTTTGCCGTCCACATGTAAATGATGAATCCCGATTTCATAAAATCTCCACTTTTAAACAGTTTTTTTTAAATCTCCGTTTTGAATCATTTGTCTCCGTTTTCAAGTAAAAAAAAAAGATCGAAAACACATGCGTGTTGGCTCTGCGTAATATTCGATTTGATTATATTGTAGGTTTAGAGATTGAAAAAGTGAAGACTTGCAAATGTGACTTCTTGTGTTGTTCTTGTTGGTCGTCCAATCGGTCGACATATGTCGTTTGGTAGCCGCCGTCCGAGTTTGTACCACGTCAGTTTACGTCATGTATGGAATTAGTTCAAGGGGTCAAGCTTCTCAGTCTAACTTAGAAAAGCTTCTCCTCCTACAAAAACGAGCTTTACTTTTGATGAACTTTTCTACAAAAAGTGAACACGCTATTCCTTACTTCATTAACCTTAACATCCTACCTGTTCATTTTCTCTATATCGAATCTGTTTCCTGTTTAATGTATGATATCCAAAACAAACTAGCACCTGTTCATATTCAAAATTTATGTAAACATGTCACAGATATACATTCCTACAACACCAGGTCAGCAACCGCCGACAAATTTTATATCATGTCTTCACGTCTTGATCAACTAAAGAATTCATTTTCTCGATTTGGCGCACGGCTATGGAATTCTTTACCGGATAATATTAGAAAGTCTGACAACAGAATATTATTCAAAAAACAAATACATGAAATACTAATCAACACTTTAAAAAAAGAAAATGCTTACCTTACTCCTTCTTCAATTCTTGAAATAATGAAAAGCTTGTAAATTTGTAACAATCCTTTAATTTCTATCAGCTAGCGAATCCTTTTTTTTTTCCGTCACTCGTTTGTTTACCACTTATTTAACTTTTATTTTAGTCAATTTGTTGTAAACACCAAATTTATTTGTATTTAGTTAAGCATAAACATAACTACCCCCCTCGACTAGCTTTAGCTATTTGCAGATAGGTATATAACCAGCTTGTAACTGTCTGTTTTAATAAAGTGTGTGTGTGTGTTGTTGTTGTTGTTGAGTGCGCGGAAATTAGTCGCGTTTGATTGGTTGCTTAACTAAGCTCCGTGATTGGTAAAGAAACGTCACGTAACTTTGTCAATCGGTTAGAAGAGAAAAGAAAACCAGTTGCATGACTTGCTCGCAGGCGTTTCCCGCACTTTACGCCACTGATTTGTATTTGCGTGGAATTCAGCTTGTGTCATTGTGTTGTTCACTTTTGTTGTGTTTGTTACAGTAATTACTTTGATTTTACGACACTCCATTGAGAACCTGTATAACTACCTATATGCACTTTGTTTACTTTAGAAACTGGACGTTGTGAGGAGTATCAGGTGCCTTATTTTGATATGCTACCTTGCGATCCCTCTTTTGACGAAGTCAAGAAAGTTGTGTTGACAGAAAAAAGGCGGCCGTCGATACCGTCGAGGTGGCGCCAAGATGAGGTGAGTGTAAACCATACCCAGCTCACTTGGCCGAGGGTAAGCTTAAGATCAGTCGTCCTTTCTTGTGGATAATTGGGCTCTCTCCTCCGAAGAGGCCTCTTTTGGCGCTTGATGAGGAAGGCGGGGGTAGAGCGGAGACAAATAACTTATAAGGGACCGGAGAGAGTGAAATAATAAGGAGCGCGGATCGTCCCCCGCACCCCTTTTTTTTCCATTTCCGTTTTCCTTCCCATTTCCGACTTTTCGCTCCCCTTTTTATGAAGGAGTCTCTGGAGGGGAGGGGATAATTGTGTGTAATGTAGCCTCTAACGCAGTTTTTAAGGAAGTCGTATTACTCTCCTTTTCACCACTTCCATGAAAACGACTGCGCAGAAGGTAAGATGAGAAGCGGGATTTGAAAAGTTTGCGCAAAAGAAAACAAAAATAGCTACACATAAACTTTAGAGATCGCATGCAATCCCGTGAAAAATAGAAGACTTCAACTTTAATTTCAACTTTCTCTGCGTTTAAATTTTTAAAGAATGTACGTGTTTTGGTGAGAGGGCAGAGCGAAAGCTTACAGTTTAGGCTGGTAAAGAAAGCAGTACTTGGTTTGTAGCTAGTCGGGTGGATATCCTGTTGCGATTGTAGTGTTATATCGAGAATTCTTAGGGACAGTCTTGTGGTTGTGGAGAGATAAAAACGCCTCTAAATTTTATTTACGTACGTTAAACAAATTAGATGTGAGGACGTAGTCAGGTTAAATAACGCGACAGTGAAATTTCAAATAGGCCATTTTACAGTTGTGTGCTTAGTGACCTGGTCTTGGATTGGAAGCGAGGCTGGGGGTGACCTTGTTTTGATACAAACCTCACTGCTTTTCATATGTAGATCATGTTGTTCTTATGCTAACTAGTTTGCATTTACATATGAAAAGCAGTGAGGTTTGTATTAAAACAAGGTCACCCCCAGCCTCGTTTCCAATCCAAGACCAGGTCACATAGCACACAACTGTACAATGGCCTATTGTGCCGTTTCGATTCTCACCATAATCTGCTGATTCGTCAACAGCCTCTCTCGACCATGACAAAGCTGATGACAGGGTGTTGGGCGAACCATCCTGTAGCTCGCTTGGCAGCGCTGAGAGTTCAGAAGGCTTTGAGCAAGCTCAAGAAATCTATGGATCTCACAGATCAACCGTGTGACCTAACAAAGAACGACCGCTCTTGCTCTGAAGCTGGTGCTGTTACAGCATAGCGAGAAATTAAAAGAGTCGTATGATATGAAGATGCAACGTTCCCGTAACCTTGTCACACATACATATTTAGCGTTCATAAAGTTTGATCAAATTGCATTCTGGCGTTTGGAGGATATCTTCTGGGGCGGATCTAGGATTTATAAAGGGGGGGGGGGGGGAGTACCTAAGGGAGTCCGGAGCAGGCGTTTCCGGAAAATATTGAAATTTTAATCCTCGGAAATGCGTTTTCCAGCATTCTGGGGAGCAAACCAAAGGGTTTTCATTGCTAAAATTTAAGCGAACTTTTGTGTCAAAACGAAGAAAATTTGATAAAAAAAGATCAACAGTTGTCGAGGAGGATTTCAGTTTATATAAACGAATCTTTTCATGTCGTGGAAGTTGAATACATGCTGATGCTTTACAAACATATGTTTCATAAAAAACGGGATCCACGAGTAGTATTCTGCGCGAGAATTGTTCTGCAAATCGCTGAACTACAGCGTCATAATCTACAGGCTTGTTATGATGGATATTTATTAGTGCCAAGTCAGATAGCCTTTCTGTCGTCATGGAGGTCCGTAGATATCCTTTGAAACATTTGAGGTTATGATGCTGAACAGTGACAAACAACAGTAACGTTAAGAAACGTAAATAACAACGAACGTTTCCAAATGGTAAAATGAATGACAAATTTTCTGTTGTGGCTTTATCAAATTACAAAGGCTTTATTTCCTGTTTTACTTATTTTGTATTTTTTACTTAGATTTTAGACCGAACCCAACCCCCCCCCCCCCCCCGTCTACCCGCTAAATCCGCCCCAGTTTTTAGCAATAAAGCAATCTGACTATTCGCGACGAAACCTATTTACTGTTTTTCCAAAGAAGAACACCTGTTTTCGAGAGATGTTGTCTTTATGACTTGCTGTTATTTTTCATTCACGATTACCATATTTGTTATAAACATTAAAGTCATTTCAATCTATTATTATTAGTAGCAAAGTTTACTTTCATCTTCCGAATAAGGGACCGGTCATAAAGTACAGGGGTTTAACGTACTGGTTTTCAGTGGCCCTCCCCCGAGTTATTTGACAAAACTGCAGTGGCCCACCCCTGGAGTGGCACAGAAGAACCTAGTGACCCACCCCTCAACTAAAATCAGTAATGTGGATAGCTACATGGGGAACATAAAGTACGCATTTTGTTAAGATTCTGCTTGAGCTTTTCAGTATTGAAAAAAAAATTAGTCTTTTCTTTGAGGTGTGACGAAGGAGTGCACAAAGTCTCCAGCTGGACCTGGCTCCCCTTGTATTCGTTCAGTCTCATCTTTTGCAACACACCATGCATTTCGTTCCATTGCATTTTCTTCAAGTTTGTTTAATTCGTCAATGGAAAGGTTCTTGACATGTTAGTTTATTCTCCAGGCTATTCAGAGATTCATGGCATGAGCTAAATTTCGTAATGAAGATGTCCTACTTTTTTTTTTTCAATGCCATTGGAAGTGGTCAAGAAATGCACGAGATTTTGTGAAAAAAAATTTCATTCTGAAGGCAGACGCCAGTATGACCTTCACTGCCACCTGTCAGCCATGTCATTACAAGCAGCAGTTCCAGAAGGGGATTCAGAAGAGAAACCATTAAAACCTACTGACCGCCAAGCAATTATAGTAAGATTAAAAATTTTCAGGATTTGAAGGAGAAATATGAGAAGTTTAAGAGTAGCATCCAGACGAGAGAGTACCCAGCGGTTCACTAAAAGCTCTGGGAAAATCATCACTGGGCAAGAGTGTGGGCATCGTTTTAATGAAAAATGTTTGGGAACGATTGCGGAATTGGAGAGTAACATTGATCAGACTCTGACTAGAGCAGAGGCCCATAAAGAAAAGCACAAAAGGATGTATCCTTTTGCAAAAGAAACATTTGTCTCAAAGAAGAGAAGAGTGAAAGAAAAAAAAAAAAAAAACAAAAGCCATTAAGCGACGCCGTGAAAGAGCAGAGAAAAATTGTGAGAGAGTGTTCTCCGCAATCAGTCACTCGTCATCTTTAAGGTGATGTGATAACCTCCAATCATTGAAGTGCGATAGGCCTTAACAGCTTAAAAAAGAGAGATGGTCGCTGGCTAAAACTATTAATAAGTAAAGGTCAATTTACAGTAGATTCTATTGAAACAATCAAAGCAAATGTGTCACAAGTTGTATTGGGTGCTATAGATGATGGCGATGATGATGATGATGATGATGATGATGAGAAGGAGGAGGAGGATGATAATGCTTCTTAGGGTGATGGTAGTAGTGAAGATGACTAAAGATGATTTGTAGAAGAAGGTGTTTAAAAAGATGTTTGAAATGATATAAGTGAAGGTTTATGAACACAAAGACTGTACATAAATGGAAAAAAATATAATATGTAAATTCCTGTTGTCATATAAAGTTGGATTAATGTGAAAAATTGGATATATTATTGAAAAGCAGATTCTACTAACGTTTGTGGTGATATGTGAATAATTTAACACGACCCAGCCCTAATGCAGTGCATTTTTTTCCGTGGCCCACCCTTTTAACGTGTTAAAAATTAGTGACCCACCCGCAATTTTTCACAGCCCACCCCCCCCCCCCCCCACCCTTGTACTTCATGACCAGTCCCTTAGTCAAAGGACTGACCTTGACAACAGACAAACGAACAAACAAACAAACAAACAGAAAAAAACTCATAGAATTGGTCCCCAGAATCGATATAAGGACAAGATTTCCGCACAGCAAGATTATATATTAATGTATGGGGCTATGCGCAAAGTAAAATCTTTCTGGAAAGGAATCTTGAGTTATTATAATTACTCTACGAATACAGTAAGGGGCAAGTGCATGCTATTTTCGCGTAAAATTCCTAGCCGTTTTCGGATTCAGGCTGTAACGGTCGCTGACCGAGGTAACTCATTTGTACATTTTTCTGTAATTGCCCGTTCCGAAGTTCAAATGGAGACTGGGTACAAGTTTTTAAATTGTTATTTAATCAGACATTGGAGTCCATCACAAAAAAAAAAATCAAATAAAGCAGGTGTTAAAATTAGTCAGTTTACCAAGTTTGAGGTTCTGTTGCTAAATTGCAAAAATTAGAGACTTTATGAATTTGGGTAACCTGCGAAGCAAGCGCTTCCGTGGAGTTTTCTGCTTCCCGTAACTTGAAGAACGCACAAGCGGAAACGCTTGCGGCTTTGTGCGGCTTTGCGCCTAGGCTAGGATTTGGGGGACGCCATATCAGAACTGGAGACATTTGCGTGGAATTTGGGCGACCTTTGACCGGTCACATCCGGTGACTACGCAATTAAGCGTAACCAAAGTTGGCAAACTTACGAATTCTTATGCGATCTTAACTTTCAAGCGATGGGGTTAATTTCTTCACTACTTGTTGCGCAATTCAGCCCGCAATTTGTACAATGTGTCAACAAGGGCTCAGTTACTTTATGAACTTCGGAACAGGTCTTTTAATACAAACCCTATCATTCTCGTCTTCAGAGCCTCCTGGCCCTCTAAACCGCCCCGCCGGCTAAGAGGGACAAGAGGCTCTGGGGACGAAAATGA
This sequence comes from Pavona decussata, assembly GCF_977016875.1. Classification (NCBI taxonomy): domain Eukaryota; kingdom Metazoa; phylum Cnidaria; class Anthozoa; order Scleractinia; family Agariciidae; genus Pavona; species Pavona decussata. Next base: position 924,172 of record NW_028145943.1, read on the forward strand.
AACTTTGCCCGCGATTTTTGCTAGTGCCAGGCCTGCTTGCGTCACGTCAGGATTGTGCACGGTTTGCGCCAAAAAGGTTGCAGCTGCAATGAAAGAGATTTTCTTCTTTTTTATATTAAGTAAGACCTTTACAGTGTCCACTTCAGGTAAGTGCCATGTTTTGATAAATGTTCGGTGGCTTAGCTCAATTGTTCCTTGAAAATGGCCAAAATTCGTGCTTTGTTTAGTCAGAGCGAGCACGCGAGTTGACAGTTCCAGCATGTTTCGACGCTCGAAAACGTGGTAAAATTCTAAAAAGGTGCCAGGGTGGCTTTATTTGGCAAATATCTCTTTTGTTTGGTTTGGGAGGGATCTTATTTTCTTTTGTGGCAACAAAGGGTGTAGACAAAGGGAGGTAAAAACTACAGTACACACCACCACCAAATGAAGTCCAACAACACTGGAATAGGCCTTACCACGGTTTTCGACGCCATTTTGACGAGTAGGCAAACAGGCTTGAAATAACAGTGTTTGTATGAAAATCTGATGTCAAATGATTTTCATAAAACATCGCTTCTGAAAAATTCATGAATTGGAAACTTTTGGCAATAGGAAAAGGATTTTGGGAAAAAAAACACCTATTTTTAGTAGCAGTTCACGGCTGGTTCGCTATAGAGCTAGAGACAAATGTATGAGAGTTCAAAACACGACTGGACGCTTTCTGTCACAGCTACATCCCTCCAATTTTTCTCTTAACATCCTTTTCCTAGTACAAAAAGTTCCCAATTCATGAATTTTTCAGAAGCGATGTTTTATGAAAGTTACTTGACACCGGATTTCCATACAAACACTGTTATTTCAGGCCTGTTACCTACTCGTCAAAAGTAGCCTGCTTCACAGACGGTATAGTCCGTCTGTGACGCAGGCTACTGAATAAGTGTCTCATTGAGAAGTTGAAAAATTTTATGAGCACCACAGGGCTATTTTTAAGTAATAATTATATATGGTAACCATGTTTCAAAATATTTGTTAAAATATCCAGTGAATAAAAACACTTTCTATGTTAAAGTTCAACCCGACCCTCGCTCTCGAGCTCGCTTGTGTTACACCCAGCAACATTGGTGCTCATACATTCTGAACACTTGAGTGCTTGAATAATCCTTATTTGCATATTGTTAGAGTAAAATGTGGAGGTAACGGTTTGACTTTTAAACTGACAGCAAATGAACGGCAGTGTCATTTAATGTGAGGTTGTTGTCAATATAAATTTTTTTCAGTAAAAAATAGTAGTTAACATGGTTTATTTCAAAATGCAGTTCTTTAATGATGTGCACCACCCTCCCCACCCCACCAAAAAAATGTCACCCTCAATAAGTGTCATTGAAAAGTCTTAAAATAAATTGTATTTAAGCACCACGGCTATTTTAAGTAATACATATAAAATAATTATGGTAACCATGTTTCAAAATATTCGAAACTGCGCCTTTCAACAACATATGGAATCAGCTAATGATTTGCGTATTTTATTGCTGTCAATCATAATTCCACTGATAACTGGGTGGGGGGCGGGGGAGGGGGGCATAAAAATACAGAAACTGAGCAAGTGGATTGAAATCTGCCAATCACAGAGCAAAAACATGAACCTTTTGATGCTTTTGAGCCAAACGTTATTGTTTCCTAAGAGGTCCATTGCAGTGATTGATGGCAGTGAAAAGCGTAACGGTTGGTTGAATCTTGAACTTCAGAGTCTGCATGCTATTGCAAGGCGCAGAAAAATATTCAATAAAAATATTTTTTTATGTTAAACTTTAACATGATAGTACACCTTTGTTTTCTTATTCACCTGTCTACAGGCACGATAGAGTGTATCTGTGAAAATACAGTATGCGAGCTCACAAAAGGAAAGTGCACCACCTACTTTGGATGCTTCTCATTACTTGAACAAGACAGTAAAGGGCCAGGAAAGAAGGAGGTTACCAAAGGCTGCCTAAAAAACGAAGCATACAGGGAGATAATATGTCAAACTGGAACTGATCGCGCGGTGATTTGCTGTGACACAAATTTCTGCAACATGAATGTTACGGCAGCCATGCTTGAGCCAACAGAAAAAAAGTGTAAGTAAAGCTGCCCATTTGATGGGCACGTACTTTTGATCTCTCAAATATTGTGCTTCTTCATTAAGTGTATGTTTATCTCGTCAATATATTGTCAGTATTAATTTAATTTTTCCCTTTCATTGCCTGCCTCGCATTTAACATTATCACTACTAATTGCTAATGTAATTAGCTTAAAAAGTGGTAATTAACCTTGTAATTAACCAGTGTAATTAGCTTAAAAAGTGGTAATTAACCTTGTAATTAACCAGTGTAATTAGCTTAAAAAGTGGTAATTAACCTTGTAATTAACCAGTGTAATTAGCTTAAAAAGTGGTAGTTAACCTTGTAATAAAGATTAACGTGACCTTCAGATTTGACTACAAGAGCGTGATGAAGTGCGAGTATATGACTTTCAGATTTCAAATCAGTCACATCCCCAGAACTCTCGCTCCTTCCCATTGTCTACCAGCATATAACAAGACCCCAGAAACAAGATTGGTGTGACAAGCAGCTATCTAAACCATGCAAACTAGATTTGGAAATTCCTACTCGTACTCAATCTCGTACTCCTAGTCAAATCTGAATTTCCCTTTTGAGTGATTGATTGAAGTTCCATAAATTGCAGGCATTTTTATGGTGACAGTACTCTTTCCAGCAGTGTCAGTGGATTTCTGTTACCTGGACAACATCAAAATTTCCAATTACTGTGATAATAAAAGGGGAATTAATTGCCCCTTTTCAATCAGGTGTATATTAAATGGGTACCAGCCAACCTCATCCCCAGTAGTCCTCATGTAGCTCGGCTTGTTCAACAAGTGCTATTAGGCCTGGGAACGAGGATGGATGCCAACAACATACCGCTGGAGTAACCCCTTAGATGGACTCGTAGCATTTCATTGCACAGGGGGAGTTAAGAGTTAAGCAATACTTTTAGTTGCTTCATGTTGCAGAAACTACATTTAGCTCTTGTTGTGTGGGTGGCCTGTGGCACACATGTTAGTTTCCCTTTCCCTATCACTCTTTGGTGAAGATTACATGATTGAAAGTTGAAAGTTAACACACCCCTCCCTACCTATACTCCCCAGCCGCCCCTCCCCCTTATTTCAGATTCCTTTTACTGTTGTTTCTTTGTTCAGATGGATCTCCGACGAGCATAGCAGATTCCTTCCTCTTAAAAGAAGTTTTCATGACGGCTGGTGTACTTTTTCTGCTCATCGTGTTTATTATAATCTTTGCCTTTCTTTGGCACCGGTAAGTAATCCTCTGATCATGCTTTTTGCTTTCATTTACTCTTTAAACCCCAGTATTAAAATGAACATTCTTCTGTCTGTTTATTGTATATTCTTATGGTACAAGTTGGGGGAATTTATTTCATCATCAAGACATTGTCTATGGTGATCATTCCCTGTATTCTCATCACCTGTGTGTTTGATTAAGTAGTAATGTTGAAAGGAGAAATTTCATGATGATTGACACTATTGGTGGCCACCCAACTACCTTTTTTCATAAGTTAGCCAATCAGGGTATGCAAGTTTGATTAACGGTCACGCCTCCTTGCAAAGTCCAACAGGCAAGTGACACAACAACGAATTATTGAAAACATGTCGTTTTGTAGTTTATGGCTAACTTGTAAAAAAAAAAGTTTGTTGGGTGGCCACAGTAAGGCGCGTCACACTGTGATTTAAGGCATCTGCGGCTGCATCTGATAACCAAATGTTGTACATTTTCAACTGGTTCAAAGATTTGCCAGTGATAAATCAAACACAGATTAAAGTGCACCTAACCCCCAAATTTTTTTTTGCTTAAATAAATCTTTGCACCCGTGTGAAACGCATTGAGCCTTTTTGCGCCTTTTTTCAACCAAATCTTGACTTTTTATAGGCTGTAAAAGTTACGAAATCTAGCCATCATCTGTCCCATGACCGAGCTAGTAAGGAGCATGGGTCTATTCCTTACTTGACGTCACAAACTGCTTAATTTGCATGCATTTTCACAAAGACTTAATACAATGCAAATCAGTTTGTGATGTCAATTCAGGAATAGACCCATGCCCCTTACTAGCTCGGTCATGGGACAGATGATGGCTAGATTTCGTAACTTTTACAGCCTATAAAAAGTCAAGATTTGTTATAAAAAGGCGCTAAATAGCCCAATATGTTTCGAACAGGTGTAAAGATTTATTTAAGAGAAAAAAACATTTTGGGGTTAGGTGCACTTTAAAACATGCACTTAAATTGTTTTTTTATGATCTCTGTTCCTGCAGCCGTAGGGCATCCCACAACAATGACCCTTCGTTAGTACGTCTTGATGCAGAAAAGGGTAGGAATGACTTGCTAGACCAGAGTGCTGGTAGTGGAGCAGGACTACCTCTTCTCGTAAGTATGTAATATACAAAGCACTTTCAAAAATTAAGATGGAACGCAACGATGACAATTCAAGACTTCCCTCCCTGAGAAAATCAAAGAGAAACAGATTGTTATTTCCCGCTTTGTACCGTGGAACACCGATACTGTTAACGTAGTACCAAACGACTGGGAAAGTGTTTCCGTTATAGCTGGGGTTCATTATAAACGAAATGACGAAATCAGTATTCCAGTTTCGAATTCACCACAAGACCGCAAAAGACGCATTTGTACAGGGTTAGCCTCAACCTGAAGAAAAATATTGATTTCACAAATACCAGTGAGAAGATGAACTTTTCATAACTCTGTGTATTGTTTTATTTGAGGATTCAGCACTTTCCTGCTAACATTTGTGAATATTTTGCTTCAGATTAAGTAAGTAAGTAAGTATTACTAAGTAATTTATTTAATGTGAAATACACCGGGGTTGGTCTCCCAGTCCCCCGAGCCATAGGCTCATAACAAAAGTGTTTGACAATATAAAAAAAAGATAATAACTACGTAATATAATGATATAGGCTAACCCTGTATAAATGCGTCTTTTGTTTTTTTATCCAGCGGTCTTGGCGAATTCGAAACTATACTATTGTGGGAAAACGACCGAAATCTTTGAGAAACCAGGGTTTCAGGCTAATACTTAATTGACACTTTTCAAAAGTCGATATAATCGAACGCAGTGTGTTGTGACTATAGCGCTTGTCCATGGACAGCATATGATAAGCTGTTGACCGAAGCGTGCAGTATTTCGCAGTGGATTGTAATGGATTAAAGATTTTCCATATCTCTTGCATTGATCTTTTTCACATTTAACAATTGTCACGTGATAACATCTATTCGTTATATGGGAGTAAATTTCAAGTTTGGGCCTCTTGTAATGGGGGTTTCGTTCTAGTGGGGTTCGTTATATCTCTTCCATACATTTCACTGTAACTTTGGTCGTATATAGGGTATAGTTCGTATACCCGAGGACTTTGTCATGAGGTTCGTTATGTCAGGGTTTCACTTTACTTACAATTCACGTCGATTTGGAATTACGAATTAGGCCACGACACTTCGTAGCGCAGTTTTCAGTACAAAGTATTTCGTGTTTGCGCGGTTTTAATTTACTCCGCTCCGTGATTGGTTAATAAAACTCGCGCCACTTTCACAGCCAATGAGAAGTTAACCCAAAACCAATCGTGGCTTGCTCGCACGCGTTTTCCCGCGCTTGGCGCCGGTTACACGTATTTGATAATACTAGTACAGTCGAACCTCTTTATTACGGACACCAAGGGGACAGGAATAAGTGTCCGCATTATAGAGGTGTCCGTTTTAGAGAGGCAGGCTTTATATGGATTTCGGTCTCTCAGGGACCAAGTGAACTGTCCGTAATAAAGAGGTGTCCGTAAGGAGAGGTTCCACTGTGCAATGTTTTGTCTCGGAAATCATTGAGATTCGAGGGAAAATATTTAACTCGTTTCGCGAGGGACCAAAGAAATTAATTTAATAGATCAAACGTTTAAAACAAAAACGGTCAACATTCGCGGTTGACAGTTCCCTGTTACCCTCTGACGTCATAGTTGTCGCCATGTTACACGCTCATGGGCTTTTGGCGGCAAACAGTTCTATTGTAAGATGTCATGTGACTATGAACTAGCCAATAAATGCGTGCGCTTTGGCGGGAAAAGCTTCAGCAATATAACTAAGGTTATTGTTGTTGTTATTTCTTCAAGGTACAAAGAACAATTGCCAAGCAGCTGTCCCTGGTGAGGAGCGTGGGTAAGGGACGGTATAGTGAAGTTTGGCAGGCAAAATGGCGCGATAGAGATGTGGCAGTCAAAATATTCCTTTCACACTGTGAAGCTTCTTGGAAGAGAGGGACAGAAATCTACGAGACAGTTCCGCTGCATCATGAAAACATCCTCGGATTTATCGCCGCGGATATTATTGGTAGAAATCAGCAGACACACATGTACTTGATCACGGATTATCACCCGCATGGCTCGCTCTATGACTTCTTGCAATCACACGCACTCAACAAGAGGACCATGGTCCAGCTCGCATTGTCAGCATCGACAGGATTGGCTCACCTTCATACAGAAATCCAAGGAACAAAGGGCAAGCCTCCTATTGCACATCGCGACATCAAGAGCAAGAACATCCTTGTGAAGGAAAACCTAACTTGTTGCCTCGCAGATTTCGGACTCGCTGTCAAGTACTCGTCCGAAACAGAAGAAGTGGACGCCGAGCGAGATACAAGAGTAGGGACGAAAAGATACATGGCGCCTGAAGTGTTAGGCAACATGCTGAATTATAAAAACTTTGCTGCGTTCAAGATGGCGGACGTTTATTCCTTTGGACTGGTGTTGTGGGAGATCGCAAGGCGGTGTAGTTCTGATGGTAAGCAGTTTAATTGTCCACTCGTATAGTTGGTTTTAACATGCAGAACAACAGCTCAGTGGACTTTCTCAAAGTCCGTTTTTGCGGAGGCCAGTAAGGCGGAACTTCGCGCCCAGTCACGACTACGTCTCTCGTCGTTCATATGCACAAGAGGTCTAGCCAGGCAAAATAATCAAAATGGCCAGCACTTGATTGTCAGTAAACAAATTCAAATTGATCATTGGCAAAAGCCCCATCCACACCTATCCTTTTAAATCGTTAATACCCGAAAACAAAGATGTAAAAAACGCATATTTTTCGTCCACCTGTCTTCACTCGTTTCTGTGTCCACACGTAAAGACCAAGTAATACGGACAACATTTTCCTGGAACTTGTCGCACAACAAATGCTGCGCCGCAAGTTGCGAATCTTTGTTGGCCGTATTACCACTTTCGCGCGCAACAAATTTTCATGTTGGTTTCTACTTTTTGCAACATGAAAATTTGAGGTAATACAGGCAACAAACAGTCGCAACTTCCAACGTCCTTGCTGTGCGACAAGTTGCAGGAAAATGTTACCCGTATTACCCGTATTGAAAACGATCTGAAACGCCACTTTCTAGTGACTCCTATCGATGTTGTTACGTCATCATTTTTTTTAGAAAACCTCCATTTTTGCCGTCCACATATAAATGATGAATCCCGTTTTCTTAAATCTCCACCTTTAGACAGCATTTTTAAAAATCTGTGTTTTGAACCATTTGTCTCCGTTTTCAAGTAAAAAAATAAAAGATGGACGTCAAATCGGTCGACATATGTCGTTTGGTAGCCTAAGCCGCCGTCCGAGTTTGTACCACGTGGCGTTTTCGTCCAATGAGAGTGCGCGGAAATTATTCGCGTTTGATTGGTTGCTTAAGGAGGGATTCTACCTAAATTTGAATGAAATTTCAGTGAAGAGGTTTTAAGAAGGGATAGAAGAGAAAAAATGATTTTTGGAACACTAACAGACAGTTGATACCCACGCAAGAGCACCCCAGGTTGCTAGTGGACTAACTTGGTGTCCGTCTATTAATTATTAACTAAAAATTCTAGTTTTAAAACTTCAGTAAATCTCCAATATTTCTTATTTCTGTTAATTTTACCAATCCTTCAAGAAAAACTATCTCCTCCTAAATATACGCAAAAATCACCCAAAAATTCACAAAACACCCCACAATACAGATTCACGGGATGAGTGTAGAGTTTTTGGATTGCTTGCAACGGGAACGAGATATTTTCATTAAAGCCATGGTAAGTGGCGGGAAAATGGCGTTTAGGTTAAATCCTCCCTTAACTAAGCTCTGTGATTGGTAAAGAAACGTCATGTAACTTTGTTAATCGTTAGAAGTCAAAAGAAAACCAGTTGCATGACTTGCTCGCAGGCGTTTCTCGCGCTTTACGCCAGTGACTCTTATTTGCGTCGAGTTCAGCTTGTGTTATTGTGTTGTTTACTTTGTTGTGTTTGTTTGTTACGACACTTCATTGAAAACCTGTTTAATTACCTGTATGCTCTTTGTTTTATTTAGAAACTGGACTTTGTGAGGAGTATCAAGTGCCTTATTTTGATATGCTACCTTGCGATCCCTCTTTTGACGAAGTCAAGAAAGTTGTGTTGACAGAAAAAAGGCGGCCGTCGATACCGTCGAGATGGGACCAAGATGAGGTGAGAGTGTAAACCATACCCAGCTCACATGGCTGAGGGTAAGATTGAGATAACTCGCCTTTTTGTGGATAAATCCAGGTGAAATATAGCCTCGCACGCAGTCGTTTTTGGATAAATAAAATAATTAAATGACTTTATTTAAAGGGGCACAGAAGCTTTGTGACCTGGACACTAGTTTTGTCAGTTTGAAAAGCGTCCACCTTAACCTGACATCAAAAGTGCGCGTCGAATACATCTAGAAATCGCTTCAATCTTCCCATTGTTTTATTGGATTTTCAATCTTTTACTGAAAACCTGTTTCTGAGTATGCTTTTGCTCATCCTATGATATTATTTTATCACATTTGGTTAAAAACAGTATGGATCGGACGGAAGAAAGCGCCTGCGTTGGCTAAAATAACGGGAGAAATCAATCAAAATATTGGAGAGCAAATCACCATGATATGTATTTGGAAAATCGCATTTTCTCAACCTGGCGAAAGGTTCGTGCGAAGGGAATCTTCGCAAGCAATTCGAACTTCGCGTCATGGCTGCTTGGTTTGGAGCTCAGACGAAGACAAGCTTCGGTACACAGTCCATTATTTCCCCGACAAGGACAACCTCTAGCAGAACCTTGTTTTCTCCGGGTGCGGCGAGCATTCTTGCAATGACATGGGTTTGGTTCCTAAATTTAGATAGTGGAGAAGTTGTAGAAACGAAATGTTAAGACTGATCCCAACGGCGGCGGTGACGAGCTTGATAGAATAAACAACAAAGTGTAGAAAAACTGAAATATATTTGTTTAAAAAAAAAAAAATTTTGCCCGATATTTCGGTTTGCAATACAAACCATCCTCGGGGGCTGGACAAGTTTTCTTTTTCATTCAGCAAAAACAAATATATTTCAGTTATTCTAGCCTTTGTTGTTTATTCTATCACGCTCGTCACCTCCGCCGTTGGGATCAGTCTGCCGTCAGTATTTTTTATTTAACTTTTAAAGAAAGTACCTGCTTAATTGAGAGGGAATGCTTACAGTTTAGGCTGGTAAAGAAAGTAGTACTTCGTTTGTATTCGGGTGGAGATCCTCTTGCGATTGTAATGTCAGGTCGAGAATTCTTAAAATTGGCCAAAACACCCGAAGGTGTGTCTTAATTTTAACTTCGGAAAATCGTGGCATGCGGAGCCTTAAAAATTCTCCTGGACGTAAAGTCCTAGGAAGGAAATTGGGATGCCGAGAACTGAATCAAAGTTTACTGCTTCTTACATTTAAGCGAGTTTTCCACATATCTCTAACTTTCTCACAGCTCTTCCGTTTTCTTGTGAGATCGTAGGGTCGGTTCACGGGAGAAATAAAACCCGCCAATACAACAAACAAAATAAAGTAAACAAAAGCAAAACAACAAGCAAGCAAAACAATAACGTGGGGTGCCTCCTCCACAGTTTCGTCTCTTTTTTATAACGGAATACGAGTTGACAGAGCATGGGAACGAGCGAGAAGCGGGAGCTTAAGGAAGGAGAAAAACCAAGCGGGGTTTATTAGACGAGGCAGCAGGGTTCCTAACTTCCCGGGTTTGATCACAGTCTTGAGGTTGTGGAGAGATAAAATTGTCCCTAAATTTTTATTTACGTACGTTAAACCAATTAGATGTGAGGAAGTAGTTAGGTTAAAAAACGCGACAGTGAAATTTCAAATTGTGCGGTTTCGATTTTGACCATAATCTGCTGATTCGTCAACAGCCTCTCTCAATCATGACAAAGCTGATGGCAGGGTGTTGGGCGAACCATCCTGTAGCTCGCTTGGCAGCGCTGAGAGTTCAGAAGGCATTGAGCAAGCTCAAGAAATCTATGGATCTCACAGATCAACCGTGTGACCTAACAAAGAACGACCACTCTTGCTCTGAAGCTGGTGCTGTTACAGCATAGCGAGAAATTAGAAGAGTCGTATGATAATTATGAAGATTCAACGTTCCCGTCACTTTCTCATACATGCATATTTAGCGTTTATAAAGTTTGATCAAATTGCATTCTGGCGTTTGGAGGATTTCTTCTGGGGCGGATCTAGGATTTATAAAGGGGGGGGGGGGGGGGCTCGAAACGACCAACGAAGGCCGGAGTACCTAGGGGAGTCCGGAGGGAGGCGCCTCCGGAAAATATAGAAATTTTACCCCTCAGAAATGCGTTTTCCAGCATTCTGGGGAGCAAACCAAAGGGTTTTCATAACTGGAATTTAAGCAAACTTTTGTGTCGAAATGAAAAAAAAATTGATAAAATAGATCAACACTTGTCGAGGAGCGTCGTAGTTTATATAAACAAATCTATGTATGTCGTGGGAGTTGAATTCATGCTGATGCTTTACAAACTTATGTTTCATAAAAACCGGGATCCACGAGTAGTATTCTGCGCGAGAATTGTTCTGCAAATCGCTGAACTACAGCGTCATAATCTACAGGCTTCTTATGATGGATATTTATTAGTGCCAAGTCAGATAGCCTTTCAGTCGTCATGGAGGTCTGTAGATATCCTTTGAAACATTTGAGGTTATGATGCTGAACAGTGACAAACAACAGTAACGTGAAGAAACGTGAATAACAACGAACGTTTCCAACCGGTAAAATAAATGACAAATTTTCTGTTGTGGCTTTATCAAATTACGAAGGCTTTATTTCCTGTTTTATTTATTTTGTATTTTTTACTAAGATTTTTTCGACTGAAACCCCCCCCTCCCCCTCCGCCCGCCCGCCCTCCTCCACCCGCCCTCCTCCACCCGCTAGATCCGCCCCAGTTTTAGTATTATAAATTAAATTACAGATGTTGTGTTTATGACTTGCTGTTGTTTATCATTCACGATTACCATATTTGTTATAAACATTAAAGTCATTTCAATCTATTATTATTCAGTAGCAAAGTTTACTTTTTTCTTCCGAATAAATGTTTAATTAGAAATCACTTCTCTGGAGGTAAACAAAAAAAGACAAAAAAAAAATAGAATAAGAACTTGGAACTTTCTACACTTCTTTGTAAACTGCCTTATATATAGCCATAAAAACTTTAAACATCCTTGAACTGTCGATAGATTTTGAAGTATCCGAAACAAGTATTGATGGTTTGCATGTGACGTCATGGCGGTCATGTTAGTGGTTAGGAACAATAAGATTTTTCCCCTCGGGGAGTTGACTACCATTTTTATGCAAACTGTGTGAGCAAGTTTTCGTTTGTTTAGTCCACCAGCATGGCGGCAAGGCAAACCACCTACAGGTTGATTACATTGGCGCCATGTTGGTGCCAAAACAAACAAAAATTTGCTCACATAGTTTGCATAAGAATGGTAGTTAACTCCCAGAGGAGAAAAATCTTATTGTTCCTAACCGCCGGCCGGCCACCATGACGTAACGTGCAATCAACCTATTCCAAAGTTAAATGAGTTAAATGTTGCGTCGTGTTTTTGAAATGGCTTCTATTTGAGTTTTGAACCGCTTGAAATATCCAAGTTACATTAGGCCTTTTGTTTTTTGTTTTTTACTGCTGTGACGATTTTCTTCTGAGAGAAACCTGTTTGAATTGAAACGTAGCTTACTGCATCACCGAATTTAATTATTTCGCTTGTTTGCCATGCACGGATTCCACGCTGCTCCTCCGAAGGGATCCGAGCGAGCGGCGGAAATCTAGCATAAACAACACAGTAATGAAAGAACTGAGTTACTCAGTTCCCGTAACGATAATTTCAGAATAAATTTAAATAACAAACCAAAAAAAAAAAAAAATGTCATGAATAACGCATAAACCCTAACCACGTTTGGGACAAATAGGCCTGATTTCAAGAAAGTCTCTGGAAGGTATTTCTTCAGTTACGGATCGTTTTGCGAGATCCCCCCCTCCCTCTCGTCCCCAGCGTTATTCTGCCTCGCACCGTTTGCTTTGGGAGATCTGGGTACGAGGTACGTATTGATGACAGATGACAACAGATTGGTTTGGGAAGTTTGGTGAAGTGCTTGCTTAATTTGATAACTCGAACAATTTCATTTAAGGTAACCCGAGGACTACAGCCTTGTTTAAACGGGGAGTCGCGCTCGAGGCGGAGCAATCAATCTTCGGACTTCGGTCGTTGATCAGACTTTATATCGTATATCATATCCTTTCCGAGCTTTGCTATAATCGATAACTCTTCGGAAAGTGCTCCATAAACATATGTGAGCAAAACGAGTTGGAGGGCGGAATTGAGGAAGATGTTTACCTCCAAAAGAGTCGTTCTTATCGTCGTTTCCCTTTTTCAGGCAGCTACATGTTTTACAGGTAAGCTGTAGTTGTACATTACTGATAGCGAATGCGATCGTCTGAGTTGCTGCGTTCGAGTTACTTGATACTTTGCCAGACATTCCTCTCTGGAGTTGACTTCGCGCAATACTTGAGCTGATGGAGCTTATGTTCTTTAATAATGATGAGCTAGAAATCTTGCTTTGTGTCATATTCGATGTACAAATTCAGAATATTCCATTGCTGACGTCTGAGGAATAGAATTCGAGGGAAAACTATGAAATTAGGGCGACTGTATTCATACTGTTCAGTAAAACATTGAGACAATTTCGTTGCCTCTGGCTGTCGAGACGGTGGGCCAGACGCTGGAATCAGTTATGCCGCTGAATTGTCCGTAAGCTTATTCCGGGAAAGATGGTTATAAAATTTTCCATTTATAGCGTAGGGCTTATTACTGAACCAGTTGTAGCCGATGTTCACGTTTATTTCTTTAACTAGTTTTACAAGATGCAAAAATGTCCAAATCGTGCATGTTGATCGGTGAGCATAAGCTTAATTTCGCGTCAAGTCGAGATGAACTGTCGTCAATATAAGATTGCAATCTCGTCCAAATGGACTAAAATGCATTTGCTGTATTGTTTACTTTTCCTTAATCTAAAAGCGCACTTTGTTTTACAATCCTACATTTCAAACGTCGGAGTTCCTTGTCACATGATATAAGCTCAATAATTATTATGTTGCGTTCTCAAAGTCGATGAAAATATTCATTATGAGTCAGAGTTGCAGCTTAACACTTCTTTATTTCTACTGTAGTTCTCTGGTGCGAAACTTCACCCGATACAACAACGCGAGATTTGTAACTCTATTTTACTTGGCGCTCATTTTGTGAGCGTGTATTGTAATTTTAATATTGTGAATAATACTATGCCAGCTAATTTTATTTCAGACTGAGGTCTTCGATCTCTCCAAGGGGTGCTTTATAGTTTTTTGTGTGATTTGGTTAATAACGATTGTCTGTGAAAACTGCTTTGTCTTGCTCTAGGAAATGAGAAGTTTGTTTTCTCCTTTTCCTACTAAGCTGGTTTTAAAACGCTGTTTCAATGGGATCACATTTAGAATATCACATTGAAAATTATTAGTTATTATTAAAGCACTGTACGAACCAGTTAGGAGAACAAAACAGGTAAGGCTTCATTTACTATGTCACATTCCATTTACATCAAATTTAATCCACGCTCCTGAAAAACTGCTAAAAATCGGCAAACAACTGTAAACCAGCACAATGGCCACAAAAACAACACTTAACCTTAAGAGCCGAATAGTCTAAAAGTTAAACACAGCTGCGCTGATTTGAATTTTGCCTGAACCATGAAATGCATTCAGTTCGACTTAAATGAAACATAACAGTTGGCAAAATTGGAAATTCAAGACTCCACAAAATGACACATCTTGTAGTTTTAGTGGAAGCATGGCATTTTCTAAGTCTAATAAAAGAAGTGAAGGCTCCTAGATGGCATTCTGCAAGAAAATTGAGACTGTGAAGCCCTAGAAATTGGACTGAAATTTTTTTGAGATGGATTTTTTTTTAGATTATTTGAAAGACCCTTAGGATAAAATGTATTGAAATCATTGTGAGTTTCATACATACAGTTTGACATAAAATTGGAAGTCTTTTTTTGGCTTATCTGAAGATCACATTTTGTAATATAAATAATGCCGAACCAATCTAGAAGATAATTCTGTGAACCACCCTCCATAAAATTTTAAAATTTTACAGTTGTGTTCACCTTTGTTAGTCACAACAAAACAGATTTTGTTTTGTCGCGATTACAGGTGAAATTAAAATCAGTTAATTTATGTTCTCCCAGGGTTCATCCGCAAAGGCAATTATTCATTAGCATTACACAGCAAACCTATTTTGATCTATTTTGTTTTGTTCACAGTCAACAGTCATACTGTTCTGAAGAGTGGAACAAATATTCCTATTCAGTGAGAAAATACCTGTTGTAATTCAGTTCCTGTTTGGCCTTTCGTAGAAACCTTTATTCAAGCAAATTTAATTTGTATTGTTAACGTTGAATAGGGCAATTTTTTCCCCTCTGAAATTGTATTGGGAAACTGAAGCCGCATAACAATATTGATTTTAAGAGCACACACAGTGCTTTTGCGTAACAGCCTTCTTAATGTACCTCGTACAATGCAAACAGTTATTAATATGTATATTTAATTAAGCAGTTGTTACCAGCTGGCTGATGTTTTAGTCAATCCAGTTTTTAATTTCTTTTTGTAAACTTGTGGTTTGCTAAATCTTTTGTGGACATACGTGTGGGCAATGATATTGGGTCATAAATAGCTTTTCAGGCATACATACATGTGTTTCATAATTTTATAGTTTTCTTTGTTAATACACAGTATTCTTTAGCACTGAATTTATAATTACACTTAGTGTTCTTGGCGTGATTTGGTAACTCGCTTAATATTCAAACATTGTGTTCATCTTGGCTTACGAATTAAAATAAAACAAATGCTATTTATAAATTTACTCCATGATTGATTAATTATGTATGCAAAATGCCAATATCAACGTTTTGATTACATGGCGATACTACAAAATAATATATTCATTGTTGAAAATGTTACCTTTTAAATACAGCTGTAGTTTCTACCTTTTTTGTTAATTTCTACGAAATAATATTGGACCTTTCGCCTTAAAGTTTCAAGAAGGACCACGTTTGTAACAAGTAAAAATAAAGTTTCTATCTTTAATTTACAAGTGTTCCTCCAGAAATTTAGGCAGCGGGATGTGACTGTCAGAAAGTTGAACTTGCGAGGTACAAAGGAAGTGAAAGTGTGATTCTTGTGCATAAACCTCGTAGCCTGCCATGTGCGAGGTGACAAAAAAACTGGCTGTCTGCTTTGCTTGCTTGCAAGAAATTAATTTTGTTCTGACCAGGAGTTCCATTAATATCCGGTGAGATGTCAAGAATTATTTCACAGCCTCATTTACATGAAATTTGATGTTCTCGATGCCTAATACAGTACTTCCCAGATAGACAGATGACAAATTTGCGAAAACAATTCTCACATGGTCTGCCTTTGTGATAGTTCCAAGTTGACTCTAGATTTTGAAGAGTGTCTTGAGTTTTTTTGTTGGAAAGTGCAAAATAGGTCTGGTTGAACAGATGCAGATGACCAAACAAAAATGCCTTGTTCTTGGTGAGGTCAAATACTTTTAGTGGCCGTGCGACACCAGAGAATTAACATGAGCTCAGTGGATTTGACATTTCCTTGTCTGTGCTGGGTTTCAAGTCCCACCAGACAAGTTAAACTAGTTCAGTGTTATCTGGATTACAGTAGTTGTGATCCAGATAATGATCCAGATTGTGGGACTTCCGACTGCAGAAGTCAACAACTGAACTAAACTGAACTGAACTTTATTAGATGTGTATAATATACATGTTTGTATATCCATGTACAATTTCCTGGAGCCGCAGATAGTAAAGCTAATCTACGCGGGCCAGTATAAAAAAGAGAGGCAACACGGAAGAAAAGATGAGGAAAACATGAAATAGGGTAGAAAGGAAAGGAATGGCAAAACAGTAATATACAACTATGACAGTTGTGATTTGACTTTACTAGAGATTCAAAATCGTCATACAAGTCTTCAGATTCTAGGATGTTAAATAGTACAATTTGGATTATCTTTTTGAACAGCGATTTAGGTAATACCCGGAGCTTTGTTGGTAGCTCATTCGACATCTTCGCACCGGCTCTAGAGAAAGATTGTCTTTTTATCTCAAGCCTTGATCTTTGTATATAAAAATTATCAGATACAGAAGATCATGTATTATAGGAAGGTACTTTCGTTGAAGGGGAGAAATAAATCTTTGTGAGAACTGAGAGAAGACTAAAAACTGAACTGAGAGAAGACTAAGTATATTACATAATTAAATATTCTTATAGGTATGTTTGTAAATGTTGATTGCATTGCCACTGAAAAGCCCCACCAGGGGAGTGTCAATAAAGTACATGATTGTATTGTATTGTATTGTATTGTATTGTAAGTAGTGAGCCAAAAGGGCAGCAAATTTGAATGTTTTCTAACTTCATTTTAAAATTGCATTTTGGCCAAATCACATTATTTTTTCTTTTGAATTCGTGAAATGTCTTTGAGAGATGTGTAGATTCTGATGAGGAAGTATGAAAAATTAGGTTGTAGGTACTTTTAGTTTAGTAAATAACTGCAACGGGCTTTCTTTTATTTACTCTTTCACCCGCAGTTCAGATATATGTTCATATATATTCATTTTCATTATTTTATTCATCCTCCTGGGGTACATTACAAATTCACAATAATTATTATGACAAGCTCCCAGTTGGCTTGATAGCTCAATGACAATATTATTGGTAGGTCACCACACAGGCATCGCAGAGGTCATGGGTTCGAATCCTGTTCAAGCCTGAATTTCAACTGCTTATAACAATAACTTGCCTAAATAACTACAAGCTTAGGGTCTTTTTTCTATCTTTCTCCTGCAGTTCAAAATATAAATAAGTAAGTACAGTGTACAAATTAACTAAAAGAAATTAATGATTGATAGCAAGTTGTGAGATTAAATTATTCTTAACTGTTGGATGGACTTATTGGCCAGCTTGTAAGACTATTTGAAATGGCACTTGACCATGAAAGGTCTTTTGTGTCTTATTTTAGTCTTCTCCCCGACGCACTGTCTCCTTGCAGGAGGCAAATTTTAGGCGTGCAAGCTTATTAATTACGTGTTTTGCCTACTCTATGAACCCTGAAAATGTTGACTAGTGGTGGCGTGGTTTTGAGACAAAACATGTTTGTCTGGTACTTTTAGCATTACAAAGACTTTTTAGTAAACTGTGAATTCAAATCTCACTTTTCTTGTTTATCTACACTGTAGCAATGTTGACTCTTGCTAGCTGAGTATTTCTGTGTCAGCTAATAAAATTTTGTTGGTAATGTTCATGAGATACATGTACAGTACTGTAGGTGGTGTCTTCGATAACCCCCCTAGGTCAGACAAGGTGGGTGCTCTCTTAACAAATTTGTTATGACCAGTGATTGTTGTTCAAGGAACTTGTCTTACATGTATGACTAATCACTTAAAAGGCAATGTGAACAAAGATGATGTGACGATTAATGTAAAATTGTAATCAGAAACTTGAGCTTTAAAGAACTTTTAAAATTTAAAATGCCAATTAGGGAATTCAATTACCAATAATCTAATTCATTTTAATTGGATTTTAAGATGTGTGACATGCAACACCTGTTTTCTGATACAGAACATTACATGTTCTTCCTCACATAGTACAATGTGGAGAATTTTTAGACAAGATGTCACTGTTGCATTTGTATTATGTATTGCATGTTTACACCAAGAGCAACATGTGATACAACCATGCAAGCAGTATAGCATGAGATTGATCATTAATATTATTTACACATTCAATGTAAGTGTAAAAAGTTCTGTCTAGTTCGTGTATGCATGCAAGGACCTATAGATTAGTAATTAAAAATAAAGTCAGCCTAATACACCTCATTGGTGACGTTCAACCACAAAGAGAGCTTTCAAGACTAAGACAATGTCATTCAAAGCAAGTGTTAAGATTTGAAGCAAGCATGTTGAATGGTGAGCTCGGAAACTTGAATTTTACGCAGTGCTGTGTTACAGTATTATAGGTACAGTGTAAACAGTAAAGCCAATGGATGATGAAATTTTTCAGTTTGGTACATGTATTTGTAAGTTGTTGTTGTTGAAATGTACCCTTTTAGATTTGGGGCCATTTCGAAATTGTGTTACATTCATTTTTTAGCATAGTCTTGCCACAATTATCCCACACAGTATAACTTACACGACTTGAAATTTCATATATTGAAAATTTTTACAAATGATATATGGTAATAGACCTGTCAACAAGGTTGATGGTGAAATTCCATTTTGAAGTTAAAGTGAATGAATGAACAACTTTAAATTATTATTGTCAACGTTAATAGCTGGGAGAATATAACTCCCTCTAGTTCCCTCTACTAAATGTGAACAAAGTCTTTATTTATCCACAGTTAATTATAGTATACATCTACATGTACTTGCAGCCGAAGAGAGCTAATTCGTTACTGTTAAGAGTGAAATACAAAATGTAAAAATTAACTACAGGAAGGGTCAAACAAATTTAACTGGTGAAATGGCCGAATCTTTGCAGTGAGAAACACAGTACAATTTTTGTTTTCTGTGTGTATAGCCTGTTCTTAATGGCTGTGGAATGATGTAGGCAGAGATGTGTTGATCATATTGATCACTTGCAAGGTTGTCATAAAGTTATTTGTTGTCCAGGTTTTTAGTTGGGCTAGTCACATTAAAAGTACATGTAGCCCAATCACCCACTGGCCAGTTTTAAGAGTTGAAAATATAGATTGTATTAAGACTGCAAACAGACTTGTCAACTGTCACAACATTTGAACTATTCAGGTAAATGTGAAAAAACATAGTCAACTTTACCGAATAATGCTCATGGGAACTTGCATCTTGTTGATACAGTGTATATGCCACATACCTGTACAGTTCTGCACTATTTTTGTTTTGTTTTTTTAGGCTTAATTAAATAAATAAGTAAATAAATAAATAAAATAAATAAATAAATCACTTTATTTAAGTGTCAATGTGTTTAGTGCAGAACAGCAACTGGGGACACTTTTTAGATCAAATTGAAATTTAGAAAATTGATGTTGGTTTTTGAGGAGAGAGAAAAACTGGAGTACCTAAAGAGAAACCTCTTATAGCCAGGACAAGAACCAACAACAATTAAACTCAACCCACATTCATTGAGTCAGGGAATCAAACTTGCGCCACATTGGTGGGAGGCGAGTGCTCTCACCTATGCACTTTCCCTGCTCCCAAGGATGGAGTTCTAACACAGGGGGCCCACACAAACTATGTGACCGTTTGTATTTTGAATTTATAGAGGCAATGTATGGGAATATCGAAAATCCTCGTATTATCGTACTAGATTGCGATAGATATTCTCATTAAACATCAAAATAAACGTAGTTTTACCTTGAATGTTGTGTGTTGTCGTTCCTGAGGTTGAAGACGGCGATTTTAGCCATTTGAAGGGTTCGGCGTTGAACGTTCACTCGAGCGTAATAGAAGAGAGACAAGGGAGGAAAACTTGTTTTGAAAGGGTTCCAGCGCCGGAGCGATTTTTCCCCCAAAAAACGCATCGCTCCGATTTCAAACTTCACAGCATAAAGGTCAAAAGATTTTCGATTCTTCTCGTACCTTCCAATCGAAAATCCATCCAAATGGCCCGGAGCTAGTCCTCGAAGAAAATCAAAATCCCACAGTATTCGAACGAGTGGAATGCGTAGCAAAATGCTTACGTGCCATTGTCTAACGTCGTCTAATCAGAAAGGGGCAATTAGCGGGACGGTTTGTAGCTGGCACGTAAGCATTTTGCTACGCATTCCACTCGTTCGAATACTGTGGGATTTTGATTTTCTTCGAGGACTAGCTCCGGGCCGTTTGGAGGGATTTTGGATTGGAAGGTACGAGAAGAATCGAAAATCTTTTGACCTTTATGCTGTGAAGTTTGAAATCGGAGCGATGCGTTTTTTGGGGGAAAAATCGCTCCGGCGCTGGAACCCTTTCAAAACAAGTTTTCCTCCCTTCTCACTCTTCTATTACGCTTGAGTGAACGTTCAACGCCGAACCCTTCGAAATGGCTAAAATCGCCGTCTTCAGGCTCAGGAATGACAACACACAACATATAAGGTAAAACTACGTTTATTTTGATGTTAAATGAGAATATCTATCGCAATCTAGTACGATAATACGAGGATTTTCGATATTCCCATACATTGCATCTATAAATTCAAAATACAAACGGTCACATAGTTTGTGTGGGCGCCCTGTGGTTCTAACTGCAGCTATCTTTATTGTTAGTTCATTGTTAATTGTGTCAGAAAAAGTTCGAGAGCAGTCTGTTGTGTTTTTAGCATCATTAATGTAGCTGAAATTGTCACTGCATGGCAATAGGCAGCCAGGACATCAAATCTATGCGTGCATTCTAATTTTAGAAGATGAAAATTGAGATTTATTAACAGTGTAATTGACGAGGATAACATTTATTTTAACCCTTAATTATTCACCAATATCAACACGTAGACATGTAGACTTGTTCTTGTTCTCCTTTCATGAATGACAATTGATTTGCAGGGCAAACCAACACATCAATGCTGCCAACAACCCAAGGTAATGCGACAAAGATGCCTACACTTCCATCACCTCCATCAAACATGGATTGCCTCTGCACTGATTGTGAGGAATCTCAAGGGAGGTGCAGTGCAAAACTCAGCTGCTTCTCATTGCTTAAGCGTGACAGCAAGGAGGAATATGTTGTGACAAAAGGCTGCATTGACACAGAGATGCACTTTAAGGCTATTTGTGAGAACGACCAACACCTCATCCGTTGTTGCGAGGGCAATTTGTGTAACTGGAACAACACACCTCCATTCCCGACAGAACCACCAAGTAAGTTTATTCATATTCATGCTTCAGCGTGCAGGATTCTTACAGTGTGACTATTGTTACCAGGGTCACTTAAACAAATCTGGCCAATCAGATTGCAGGACAAGAACAAGGAATTTCAACCAAAGCTGATTGATCCAGGCACGAGTAGACGAAAAACAACAGTGAAAACCCCAAATTTTGGAATGATTCACTGTTTGTACGTATCAAACTGTGATCTGATTAGCCAGTTTTAAGTAAGTAGTCGCACTGTAACCTCTTCAATCCCAATATATATGTTAATACTTGCACATGAATTCTCCTCAATGAACATCTCCTTATTTTTTAAGTACTAGTTGGAGAATTTCTTTCAGCATCAAGACATTAATTTTTATCCTAATACTGATCATTTCTTTATTCTCCATCGAGAATTGTATGTTTGACAAAGTAGTGACATTGCTACATGTATGAGTCTGAGAAATTAGAGCATGTGATGTTTTAGTCTTCTTTTGTAATAAAAACCAATGATTATGGGCAAGATTTCCATTTTTTTTTATAACAAAACGAAGCACAAACACTGTTTTTATTTATTTATTTATTTATTTATTTATTTATTTATTTATTTATTTATTTATTACCGGTAAATCAAATTCCAAATTGCATCACATTGCATGAGACGATCTTGACTAGTCTAATGAATTTGAGGTCAGCTTAAACCAGAATACGAGATTCCTTGGAATAAATAATTATATCATATTAGATAGTCTCTAATAACTAGTTTTAGTATAATTACTCAGGTGATTATAGAGATTCTGTTGATCTGATTGGTCGAGGATTGCGTCATATCCTGCTGCAATCACCTCGCACGAGGTGATTATAGCGGGAGCACTAACTTTCAAAGTGGCCGCTTAGCTATTTGTTGACATGTCTGAAAAAGAAGTAAATAGGATGAAAGAAAATGCAATTTTGAAAGGCACTAAAGATGCAGCTAAGTCCGAGGTGATACTTTTCGAAGGCAAGAGATGAAAATTTTGCCAATTGTAATAAAAAACCCTTGTAAATTGCATGTTGTCAATCTTGATTACTTAAAATTAAGACAACAAGTTAAGTAAAATTCAAGCAAGATTTTCTTTATTAACAGAATGATTTCACAAACAAAATTAGTTTAAGACAGAATTTAAAAGCATGGAAGTAACAAGATGAATAAATGTCTCTGTAAGTTTTACGTTTCAGTGGCGAGAAAAGAAAACAGTTTTTATAATCTGAAAACTACATGTAGTTTGTTGTCGGTTCGAGCGGCTCTCAACTACCATCTAAAGTCACTGCCTCACAACAAAATATTTTCATCTGCGACAACCGTGTACTTGTTTAGTGAAGCCAACAAATGACTTAATTCCTACCTGAAGCAGCTTATCTCCGAGGGCAATTTATAAACGTCCGTTAACCAGCGAAGCCATCATGTCAACAAGAAATTGTGCAATAAAATGCTATCGTTAAAACTTGTGATCCCGGCTCGAGTTTTACACCGAGCAGCCTGGTTCATCTCCATCTGTTTTGGTAAACGGGTCGGAGAAACCCAACATTCATTCACAGAAGCCAGTGCTTTGTCTCAATGAAGCGGCAGTTAAAGAATACTGACATTCTGCTCGAGGCCGTGTGCAGTTTTATATCGATTGCGCATGTGATTTCGATTGAGCATGTTATCGGCAGACTGCTCGTCTCTGTTCATTGACTCGTGACGATTTGAAACAAACAAACAAAATCGACATTTTTCGGACGGTACTTGTTTTTCTCTGATAATCACCTGAGTAATTACACTAAAACAATTATTCGTCTCAGGCTCAGCAAATATTGGTGAATATTCACCAATATTTACTTCGCCTTCGGCGAATAATTGTTAAATATTATACACAAAAAGAAATTAAACTCATCGTTAGTGGATGAGCTTGGGGGTTGGTGCCTGAAAGACTGGTGGTGCCACAGGTGAAGTGAGCTAAGCAAGGTGTGAAACCATGGCAACCCTGTGAGCGGCAATCACCCGGCACTGTCACACTGAAAGATCAGTGGAGATAAAACAGAAAGTATACAAATAAAAATACTTACCACACCCACCACAAACCATACTTACCAAAGGGTGGGAGGGACTGGGAGCAACAAACTTAGACAGCACAAGCTCCGGCAAGTGAACAGATGCGAAATGAATTGGCACAAACATGTGAGCTGTAAGAACCCAGGGGCCCCTGCAAAGTAGGGTGGCCGCCCCGCATGTCCCAGCCATGCGGGCACCGCTGACCAGCACTTGCCTTGATTTTAACTTTGCCTAAATTACATTTAGCCACATTTAAATTACAATTACAAAAAAACTGCATTAACTTTATTACAAAACAAGGCAATCAAGTTCTTACGGGAGACTGACAAGGTGCTCGAGTCCCTAATATTAAGAGGTAGTTCATTCCAATTTGGCACAATCCTGAACAAAAAAGGAAATTCTTAAAAGCTTCTGTCCTACTGAAAGGGACATTAATGTTTGAGGATCCATGTTTCTCAGCGGCTTGTCACAAGAGTGGCAGGGTTAAGACAGTCGACTTGAATTGCCTACAGTGTACATGTACAATCGTCATGTACTTGGAGTGGGCAATCTTGAAACAAATTAAACCCTTTCAGATACCAATAATCAAGGAATCAATTAACTTGCTTGTACATAACATTTCCTTCCAAACAGCCAATTCTTCAAGCAAGAGCCGTGTGGAACATGATCAGAGTTTAGAATTCATCTTTCTAAGCATCTTTTCTCCAATTGCTGTGCTAGTGGTTCTTATTGTTATCATATACCTCGTTTTCAAGCATCTACAGAAGCGCCAACTCAGAAAAGGCAGGTATCCAAACCTCAGTTATGTTCGGCAACAATCAGATACATGTCACAAAAGAAGGCTTGGCTCAGTGCTAGAGTGCTGGTCATGTCAGAATGAATCAGACATTCACCCGTTTGCTCAGCGCACGGCTGCGCAGGATCTAGACCTCATCAAAGTGATTGGTGAAGGGAGGTATGGGAAGGTTTGGCGAGGTCTGTGGCATGGAGATGATGTGGCAGTTAAACTGTTCCACCCTAGTAAGGTGGAGTGGTTTAACAATGAAGTAAGCATCAGCAATGTTGTCGGTAACCATCAGAACATCCTTAGACTCCAGCACTCTCATTGTGCATTTGCGTGGAATCACGGCACTCACAGCTGTATTGTGATGGAGTATCATGAGAGTGGCTCGTTATATGACCTCCTTAACAGCAGAACTGTCAATATACAGGAGATGTGCTCACTAGCTCTCTCGGCAGCCCGTGGATTGAGTCATTTGCATGGTGAAATTTATCGAAAAGAAGAAACATTTTCAATTGCACACTGTGATTTCAAATCAAAGAACATTTTAGTGAAGTCAAATCTCACATGTGCAATTGGAGGCTTGGGATTAGCTGTCGTTGACAAATGGAAAGACAAGATCAGTTTAAAGGACAAGCGCAAAGGCACACCTCGCTATATGGCCCCTGAAATATTGGATGACACAGTGGTGAAATCATTTGAGTCTTACAAAAGAGCTGATATGTATTCATTTGGTCTTGTGCTATGGGAGATTACCAGAAGAACTTTAACAGAAGGTAATTAAATTAAATTACAGTAAGCTGATTTCTATGTGTTTGGGGAAGGCTTCATGTAATAGAGTGTAAGTGTTGAAAGGGGTGGAGTACTGTAGCTTTGTAATTTGGATTATTTATTTTCCCATCTAGTCTCTGTATCTCTATCTAGGTAAAGTTGTATGTGGAGGTGAGGTGGTGTTAGTAGTGGTTAGCTTATCAGACTTACAATCTGATGGTCCATGGTGCAAGGCTACATGTAGATTGGTCTCTTCATTGTTGTGTTGTTTCCTTAGACAAAAAACTTTGCTCAGACTATATTGTCTCTCTTCGCCCTATTGTTTAAAGGGTACTACCAGCAACATACAGTGTACTGCTGGGAGGGGGGGGGGGGGGTAACCTTGCAATGGACTAGCTTTCCATCCAGGGGGGAGTAATTAGCAATACTCCTGTTTTCTTCATGCTACAGAAATCTAGTTAGGCTCTGGCCTTGTGGGCCTAGCACTTACAATGTAGGCTCATACAGCTGGTCTGCTTCGCCATAGCTCAACTTTGTTTCAGTATCATGAAGTATTGCGGCTATACATGTAACAGTCTTGGTTGTTTGGAATCCCGTAAACGCATGATCCGCTCCATTGAGAAACAAAGCCTCGAAATCATTTCCCCGAAATGCAGTCCGTAGAACTGTGATCTTCGGTTTTTAACAATTTACAACTTTTTACAAAAGAAAGCATGCTGTCTTGTATTTAAGTGCCTTAATGGAACTGTATGCTCTCCTTTTAAGAATTATTTTCAACGATGGAATCATTTATAACGCTTTAAATAGTAGACACAATGGGAAAGCAGCAAAACTGCCCAACTGGATTTTGCACTCCGTAGTGTTTATTTTTTAGGTGCCTCGATATTTAATGCTTTGCCTTTAAGTTTGAGAAACATTAATTCTAAATTTTTATTCAGGAAAGCCTGAGACGATTTTTACCTGTAAAGTTTTACTGTAGTTCTAAATTAGTGCATGTTTTGCTTTTACATATTTTAATTCTTATTTGTAAGTTTTTAATTTTAGTCAACAGGACCCCGTTGATAACAGTATTCCATACTGAAGGGTTATCCTGAATAAATATTCGATTATTATTATTATTATTATTATTAAGTAATCAGTCCAATATATAGGCCTTATCACGGTTTTTGACGCCATTTTGATGAGTAGGCAAACACGTCTTGAAATAACAGTGTTTGTATGGAAATCCGATGTCAAATAATTTTCATAAAACATCGCTTCATGAATTGGAAACTTTTGGTACTAGGAAAAGGATGTAGCTGTGCCAGAAAGCATCCAGTTGTGTTTTGAACTTTCCATACATTTCCCTGTATTTTTTTTCTGCGAACTATATTTAGTAGCAGTTCACGGCTGGTTCGCTATAGAGACAAATGTATGGAAATGTCAAAACGCAACTAGATGCTTTCTAGCACAGCTACATTCCTCAGTCATTTTCTGTAAAATCTTTTATATAGTGCCTAAAGTGTCCAATTCATGAATATTTCAGAAGCAATGTTTTATGAAAATTATTTGACATCAGATTTCCATACAAACACTGTTATTTCAAGACATGTTTGCCTACTCGTCAAAATGGCGATGAAAATTGTGATAAGGCCTATCAATAGTACCTGTCTCAGGCTAAGACAACTTACTGGCCATAGAGTGTTTTGACCAACTTTACCTTATTGTGGTTTATCTGTTTTAGGCAAGATACTTGAAACATATGCATTACCATTTCAAGACACGGTGCCAGCAGAGCCAACAGTAGAGGACATGAAAAAGGTTGTTGTTGAACAGCAGAAAAGACCATTTGTTCCAAACAGGTGGTCAGAGAATAGTGTAAGTTATCCATTTTCATATTTTTTTAACAGTTTATTTTATGGTTTTGTTGCTTTGCATCTTGTCTCCATCTACAGGTTAGTAAGTGTTGTTCTTCGTTTCATTCTACATGTACATACTATACACTGTAAAAAAAAACATGTTTTTAATCCCCAACCTCTATTAAAATTCTACCATGCAGTGGTTGGGATCACACGACGTGTCTGCATTTCTCTAATAGCTGGAGTCATTTCCCTACATGTCTTTGTAGTTTTGGCCAGGGATTCAGCTTCTGTCTTTAACAGTGGGGTGCACCCAAGGCAAGAGTTTACTGTAATAGAGAAGCTGTTGTAAATGGAAAAACTAATGTCCAGGTCTTCGTTTGCAGGTTCTTGAGTCTATGGTTAAAATGATGAAAGACTGCTGGAAGCAAAATGCACCAGCTCGACTGTCGTCACTCAGAGTGAAAAAGAACTTGTCAAAGCTGATGGAAATGGTTAAACCAGCTCCATCAAACACTGCTTTATCAGAGGAATATGCAATCATTTCAGATGTGAACATTCACATCCCTGAGACCAGCAGTGACAAGAACAGCACCACCATCAAGGCATAAATGTGTTGGACACTTGTACATGTGAACGCAGTCTTGTACAGTGTATTCTCTTGACCTGCTGCCTAGTGGATTGTAGCCGAGTCAGTTGGAGCCTCATTGACGACCTGATCTGGAAGTCATGTCTTCAGACCTCACTGGCCTGTGATGTTCCTTGTGGCTTGTATTTGTGAAAGTACAGTAGGTCCAATGTTACTGGAAGCTGGTCCGTGGATCAATGGACTTGTGTAAGCATTGGAGGGGTGGGTCTGTAGGTGGACTGGGTGCATGCTCCCTAAGAAAAGGCTTAACTCTGGAGCCTAAAATAGTGCATTTTGGTGTATGAAGACCACAACATGCCTTAGTGATAACTAGTCTTGTATTTGTACTTACATTATCAACAGAAAGAGTTGGGCACTGTACTAGTTAGCATTAACCAGCAGTTAAAAATTTACAGGCCTGTTTAGGCATAATTTAAACAACCAGTGTTTAGTGATGTTATAGGCAGGGAATCAAACCATGGATCTTTTTGCATCAGGATCAAAGAGTTTTTCTTTGTTTCTGGTAATCAATACAACCCTGTGTTTCTTATCTAAGGCTAGTACCTGTAGCTCATGACAGGGGAGTTGCTCACTCTAGCACTCACACGTTACACGATAGATTTCCATTTGATTTAAAGGGGCAGTGTCACCTATTTTTGCTGTCATTTTGAATAGCCAAAAAAAGTATTTGAATCGATGTCCACAATCATTAAAATAATGGTTTGAAAACAGTAAACTATGGTTACAATAACCCTACTAGTGCAAGGAATTGGTGTCAGTTATGTCTGGCCGCAGATTGCTAGGATGGAAATGGATTGCAACTCAATATTTTCCTTCCAGTGCTCTAAGAGCTGTGTCATGTTAGAAAAAAGGTTCTTTGTCAAATACTTGAGCAGTGTTAAGCAAACTAAAGTCAAATTGCCATGACAATGCTCCTTTAATGCTGCATATGCCTGGAGTTTTGACGTCTAGGCCCAGTTGTTCAAAGCCCGATTAAACTAATCCTGGGTTAACGTGAACTTTGATTCAAGGTTAATAAAAGATTCTTCCAAAAGATTTTAGTCCTTTAAATCTGACTTAGACTTCTCTTTACCAGTAACTAATAATTAGCTTTTGAAAACATTTTTAACGGGCGGCATAAAAACCTGGGTTACGTTTTAATCGGGGATTAGCATTAATCGGCTTTTAAACTACAGGCTCTAGTCTGAAATGTCAGCCGTCTCCTCCCCCTAACCCAGCTGACATTTCAGACTATACGGGCCCAGAATGAGGACCTTTTTTTTCTTTTTTCATGAAAAGGGTGCAAGAAACTCTTAGATGTGGAACTTTTTACAGGTTAAACGTAGCATTTTCAGATGTGTAGTGCAAGGAGATTTTAATTGTAGCCATGTTGGCAACAGGTATTCAATTGCCAATCTCTTGTTAACCTTTAACCTCTAATATCAAAGAACAAATTCTCCCATCCTTTTCCCATACTTTTCTTATAAAAGTAGTGGGGAGAAGTTATTCAAAAATCAAGAAAATTCACCTTTGAGTGATCATATCCTGAATTCTCATGAGTTTGGGTTGAATATGCATTGATATTACAAGGAGAAATTTGATGCTGACCACTGTTAGGGTTTAAAGGGGTAATGGGAACACAGCCTTCCTCAGTGAAATCTGAGCACCACCTTCGATACACTCATGCAAATTTTAATTCCCATTGTATATTTTTTGTGGTAATCCTACAATGGTGCTCTCGCAGGATAGGATATAAACCCTGAAATGGGAGAGGACTGCAGTGAAAGAGGACTGCAGGAGCGGGAGGGCCTCACAGAAGGCCCACGAGAAACCTTAGCTCAACCATCCCATGATTGCTCGTGCTCCAAGAGCTCCCTTATAGAAAAGAGGAGACTGGGCAGAAGGCACCTCTTTTATCAGTGTCATACTGGATGAGCCTGTTACATTCAGTGTTCTCATAGTTACATGTATTATTGCTGAGCTGTTTATGTGACAAAGAAAAAATGTAATGGGACTGGTTAAAAGTGGTGTGGTACCCAAACTTTTGCAGAGAAATACTGAATTTGTGGCCAGTGACCATTCTGGGTCCACAAGGGCCTGAACGGACGATGGATTCTGAAGTATCCGAAACAAGTATTGCTGGTTTGCATGTGACGTCATGGCGGCCATGTTGGTGGATAGTAACAATAAGATTTTTCTCCTCTGGGAGCTAAAACCCATTTTAATGCAAATTACGTGAACAAATTTTCTTTTATTTCGTACACCAACATGGCGGCAAAGCAAACCAGCTATTGACCCTCAACGACACATAAAACTGGGCTAATTCATTGCAAAAATTTGTCAGTATCACACCACTTTTTATTGGCCTTGTGTCACTTTTTTGTCTTTTCTGTAAATGGCTCATATGTCTCCATTCAAGCAATCATCTTTTTGTTTTTTTCATTGTACATACATCATGGGTTCCCACACACAATATTTTACCATGTAATAGGGTTATCAGGCACACTGTCCAATCTGGGCTGCATGTAGACTGAAAAACACTATTTTGATGGTGTTTTTCAGTACAGTACATTTGTAATGTTTTGATTATGCCACGGTATTTCCCATGATAAACAAATTTATTGGGCTATAGGCAGTCATAAGCGCAGTTCAATATTAGGGGCTGTGATTTTCTGCGACCACCCTCCTACATTTTCTGATCTTATTTGTTTTCCAGTGTACCTTGAAATATTCTA
Source organism: Pavona decussata (assembly GCF_977016875.1). NCBI lineage: Eukaryota > Metazoa > Cnidaria > Anthozoa > Scleractinia > Agariciidae > Pavona > Pavona decussata. The sequence goes on from NW_028145943.1 coordinate 954,309, forward strand.
CCTTTTTTTTTCGGCCAAGCCGATCGATCAGTTGGTGATGTTGATAACAGAGAAATTTAGAATTACGTTTCCTGTAAATGGCAGAAGTGACCACGTGACCATGTTAACCCTATATTTGCCGCTCGCTGTTTTCAGTTTCTCAGTAAAATTGAGCAGTATTGTGTTAGCATGAAAGGTCAGAATTATTTTGCACTATTCTCAACTAGATGTGTGTACAATACTGTCTAATTTTTTCAAGAAAACAAACGTGAATCTCGCGTTTGCCGTAAACGCGATTCTAGATCTCTCAACTTATGTACTGTGGAGAAAGTTAATTGTATAATATGTGCATTTTGTGTATATTTGGTGGCGATGCCTATTTGTACAAAAACCGAAAAGGTTGTTTGAAGTACGATTAGTCTTGGAGCTAGGCCAAAACAACAGGGCTGGTTATCCTTTCTTTACCAGTCAAACATATGTAAATGAATGTCTAACTGTGGAAAAAAAAACTGTTTGCAAATGTGTTTGCTAATTAAGCAAATGCATGTAAATTATCATCAACGGAGACCCAGGGGCAGAAAGTTGGGTCAGGAAGAAGTCAAAACTGCAAACTTTACAAGAACGAAACTTTATAGTTTTGACCCAGCTATCTGCTCCTTTGTCTCCGTCTAATGGTAAATTATGCAAATTTCATTTTGTCCGCCTTGAAGCTTTGTCTGTTACTTTGATTTGTTTTTTAGCCTTTGTAAACCAATGCTACCGAGACTCGGTATTGTTCAAAAGTGTTAGACTGATTTGAAACAGCATAATACTCTCAAGAGGGAAAATGAAAATTATTTTATAGACAGCTCTTTGAGCTCTAAAAATAGCTATAGACAATGTATGTTCACAATTTGTAATACTGCGAAATAAGATTAAACACAGCATCGCCACTTACTGTTTGCATAGTTTGAACGGGTTGTTCCTGTACCGCTGCTTTACAGGCCTTCACTGTCAAATCATTTTTCATGACAGTGGCTGGGGGGCCTGTGAACTAAGGTGGGCTCCAGTCCGTTCCTAATCCCCTCTCGCCCCAGGAAGCTAGTGAACTAGGGCAAGATACAGCGCCCCATCCCACTTTCAGCTCCATGACGGTTTACCGCAGCCCATTCATGCGCTTGAGTGGAAAAGGAAGTTGGAGAAAAGTTTATTGTCGTCGAAAACCGTCCAGGAAAAAAAAAAGAATGGAGCCTCGGCACTTTGTTTGTTATGACCTTGTTAATTAAAGATTATTTTTTGGATTCACAATATATTTCCATCAAATTTGAACTGCCGTGGGTTAGGATAGGACATAACATCGCATTTGAAGCTAGTTATATAGTATGGTGGGAACTCGCCGACTTTTTTTTTGAGTTGTTCATTTCGAAAGCTTGCTTATTTATTAAATCAGTTTCATCCAAGTTGCACCGAACATACTCATTTCTTACTTCTTGTTGTTGACATTATTAAGCCTCGCATTGTGGTAGGACATTGCTCACTTGGATTCTCCCTTGCCCAGTACCTCCCAGCCCTCTCTCCTCAATAAGTTTCGGGTCACGTGGTCCGTGCGAAAAAGAGGCCGAACTCTCGGATGCGTCACCGAAACAAATTGACCGTGAGAGCCTGGGAGAAAGCCGTACAGGAACTAGTCAAAAGTATCCCATAGATCAGTGGTAAAGCATCCAAGCGGCACCTGCAAGGCCAAGGGCTTGACTCCTGTTGGCAATGAGAGGACAGAGTTTTCTGACTTGAGAACGCTTCTTCGGTTATCTCATTTCATCCAGTGCAAAACGGCATTTCACGTGCCTTGTATTACAGGCCCAAGTTGTTCAAAGAGCGGATAACTTTATCCAGCGGAAGAGTCGCTGTCTAGCGGACGAAATGTATTGGTTTGAGTACATTTTATCCGCTGGACAGCGATTTACCACAGGATAGAATTATACGCTTTTTGAACAACCGGGGCCTAAATTGTAGGAGTCATATTCTCCTTGGAAACACCCTGAGTTACCACACAGATACTCTCTTCATCTTTTTCACTTAGCCAACATGGTTGATAACTGTCTTCATTGCAAAAGGTATTTCTGTTTGATTTTGACTGCCGCATCAAAGGTTTAGCCCCGAATAAAATGTTTAGTGAGAGAGGGGGAGGACCAAATGATTTTTCCACGATGAGCGTATTCGTTGCGTTGTAATTTGTGCCAGGAGTCTCCCAGTAAAGCCCATTTATATGAAGTACCCCCCTCCCCTGGGTCGGTCGGTCGGTCGGTCGGTCAGTCAGTCAGTAAGTCATTCATTCAGCCAGCCAGCCAGTCCGTCAGTCAACCAGGTAACTGGGCAGTCAGTCTGTCAGTCAATCCGTCAGACATTAAATCAATCAATCAATTAATCAATCAGTCCTTTGACAGGTAACGTTAATCGATATTTTTATTTTAAAGAAAATTATTTCTGTTTCATTCAGTTCTGGATTCTGACCGGATAAATGTTATTAAGAAAAGTACAAAACAGGTCTGACACAAAATATCCTTATAAACGTTATAAGAAAGCGAGTTCTACTCGTAGGAATAGCAATATGCAGATGTACTTTTGCAAAAATCGGCCAAAAAATTATAGTTTGATATTATTTGATTCCAATCGGAGACCCAAGAGAGATAGTGCATTTTCCCCTCTGCAAAACGTTCGTTCTGCTGATCAACCCCTTCCGTTGTAGAATTTTCGCTTCCGATTATCTACCGATGGGTCTCCGACGGTGGCAGTTATGGTTGCAAATATAAAGTGAACGGCTTTGAATCCTTAGCAATTGAGCTTTTCGAGTCCTGTTAAATTTTGTCGTCTATTTAGACTTTTTTTCTGAACCTTGTAAAGGTTGTTTGTTTTAATAATAAAACTTTTCATTTAAACGACCTATTAATGTAATATTTCCTTTAGCGGTTATTTTTTCCCTGTACATTTTAAAGAAATATATGTACAAAATAAAACTGAAGCTGTATATCGTCAGATGATTTTAGCTCGATAATGACACTGTATACAGGAAGATGTCGGTACATATAAACTTTGCAGTAGTAAAATACCAATTAGTTTTGAAGTGTTAATTTTTTTTTTCATTTCTTTTTTTGAAGTTGCTAAGCATTAGAACATGCCCAAACCAGTTTTGTTCAAGTTGCTGATAACGTCAGATAATTACTTCCATGTCCCAAACATGAGACGGTGGCGAGCGGCCTAGTGACTGGTCATCGCTCACTCTTCTCAACAAACGATTTTCGGCCATGTCATCGCGCAGTAACTCATTACTATGGTTACTAGTGCCATTCGGCTCAGGTGCCTCACAATCTTGTAGATCTTTGGAGCTTAAGAAGCTGTCCATAGAAGCAAATCGTCGCAAAGAAGAAGGTGGCGACTGCGCACTCGGGTAAACCAGAGTCACCTCCCCTTCGATCCTGTTTCCAAAGAAGTAATTGGAGCTCTCGTTCACGAGTATTCGCGGATAAGGCAGTGCATGACTGTCTGCTTTTTTCATTTTGATATCTCCACCCGTCTTTTCGGTGTAGAAACTGTCCTCCATTCCAGCATATATGACGCCATTTTGAGAAAACAGTTGTTTTCTGTTTTGCGAAGGGATTTGAGTGTCAGTTTGTTTTGTGCTGTCTGGTGTGGTGTTACAAGGCTTTTCTGCTTCTGGCGAATAGAAAATTGGCAAGTCCGTCGGAAGACGACGCAATCGGTTTTTCGGCGTGGAGCGTTTAACGTGTTTATTCTCCGACGGTTTTTCTCTCGGCGTGTTGCTCGCTTTTGGCTTTTCCTTCCCAACATTAGCCGAGCTGTCGAAGTCCTTGCTGGAGCTGTTTACTATTTGTGACCGTTGAGTCACTTCTTGCTTCGGCATTGGGTCTGGTGGATTCGTTTCAAGGTCTTTATCAGACACCGGCACATCCTCTGCTTCCTTCACATCCTTTGTTCGGTTTTTGTTTTGTGTATGCCCGACATTGTACAAAGATCTTGACCTGGTAACTGTACTGGGGCGTCTCGATTTTCTTTCGTCTTGCTCAGTTGTACTTTCAGATTGCACAACTGCGCCGTCATTTTGTTGACGTTCGCTCTCAAGTGAGATTGTCATGTCATGCATAGACCTGGTTCTTCGATGCTTGTACTTCGCTCGAGACTTGTCCCCACGACGAAGTAATGATAACTTATTAAACAGGTTCCGCCTGAGTTTTTTAGGCTCTTTGTCTTTGTTGCCGTCACTCTCATCAGAATCAAGAGAGTCGTACTTAAGTTCTTCGCCCTCGGAAGTTGTTAACTTTCCACTTGCCTCAAGCTTTTCTTTTTCTTGTTGCGCTAACGTCATTGCTTTTTCGAGCCAATCATGAAGTTTTCTGTTGACCTGGTTGGCGAACTCGTCTCGATCTTCTTTCGACCGCCTTCGTTTCACTTCGGAATCGTTCGGAATCACTTCCGTAGGATGATCGACAAGGTCGATACCCTCATCCAGGCTTCCATCCTCCAAGGAAGTTTTCTTGCTCGACAACGCCGAAGATGATTGTTTTACTTCGCCATCTTCTTTGTCAGAGTGAGGGGCTTCGCTTTCCGAAGACCTCTCTGATGGCGTTTTGGACTGGGCCTCTGCCTTTGTGGCGTCTCGTAGCTTTTCAGTAAAGTACGCCTCCAGTTGATCAAGAGATTCGCGTTCAACAGGCACTCGCTCAACTGATACAGACCCACCTCTCGAACGCGTCTCAAGCTCGCCGGGGGAATCTGAGTCCGATCCTGGACAGAGCTCTTGCAGAGCTCCCAACAGTTTTTGCATCTCCGCTCCCAGACTTCCGCGGCGCTGATCAAGTTGTCCGAGGGGGTCACTCATACTTACATGCAGTGGTTCCTTGGATGACCCTTCGAGATCATTCAATGAATTAAGCAACATGTCCATCTGACTCTCCAGCCTGTGTAGTTTCCTAGGTCTAGCTGGTCCATCTACGACGTCCGACTGATTGGCAGCCTCGTTGTTCTCTGCTGATATTTCCTTGGGTTCCGGGGTGGCTGGCGGAGTTTTCTTTTTGAACGAGTTGGAAAATTTGACAAGTGCGTTCTTCAACGTTCGTCTTGGAGACGAGTCAGCACTTGGGCCTTGAGAGTGCGTCTCAACCACGTCAAACATGCCGTCATATCGCGGTGACGCTAAAGGACTGGGAGGTATTTGGACCGTCCTGCCACCTTCCGATGACAGGATATCACCACTGGAGCCCCTTCGTCCCATTTTGAGGGGACTGAGCTTTTTACCGTGTTTGTTCATATTTGGTGTGAGCAGGACCCCCTCAGATCCTCTTCTTGCTAGCACCTCAGGACTAACAAGTCTGTCAACTTTAAGTGGGCTCGGACTTTTTGGTCTGGTTTGATTCTGTGCTGTCCTGGAAAGGTCTTGGTTAGAGGCACTTCTCACCATCGCAAGAGGACTTTTGTGTGATTTTAGTTGATTGGCTCGCACTCCCAGAAGAACCTCCCCACTGGATCCTCGCCTGCCCAAATTAGGCGATGCTTTTCCTGTTTGACCGGTTTGTATGCTTAGGAAAACCTCGCCACTGGATCCGCGCCTATCCATATTAGGTGTGCGTTTGCCTTTTGGCATATTTAGATTGGCATTCACGTCAAGTGCTTGATTGATTTTAAGGCTGGATGTGGAATTAGGAGTAACTGGAAGCAGTCTTCTTACTCGCAAAGATTCCTCCTCGCTTGTAGGCGACCGCGCTAAACTGCGTTCTGTTGTGTCATTGCTCGGGCTTCTTCGCCGCAGCCTTGGAGAACTGGGGCTCGAAGAAACACCCATGGGATTTTGCTCCGGAAGTGCCCGGTGGGAGAGTGAACATGCCGCACTCCCTGGGACAAGTTCTTGGAGGGCGCTGTATAAATCCCGTATCTCACTGACTGATGCGGATACCCGGCGTCTGTCCAAAAGTGCTGCAGCCCTCTTCGGATCCATCTCCTTGTTGCTTGCAGGCAGTGTCATGTGTTTTGCACCCTGTGGTGATGAAGATGACGGGATGTCTAGAAGACAAGAGATAAAAAGATGGTAAGTCACAGTTTTTATCCTTTTCTTGTTCAAAGTAGCCAATGCTGTGAACCACACAAGGGGTGCGTGTGTGTGTGGGTTGGGTATTGGCAGGATAGTTGAGACAAGAAAAAGTCGAATTAATCATGCAGGAAAAAGTCCGCTAAGAAACGTCTGGAGGACGGAATTAGAAACTCTTTTTGCCTCTACTGCATGTTCTCTCCTGGATCTCTTGGGAAGGGTTGGCGTGTATTTGGATATAAAGGGGACATGGTTTCATATCCTTAAAGTAGCCAAAGATCACGCAAAAATAACGCCTCGAAAATAAAAAAACAAGAACATTGCCCGGCGGGTAACTAACAGAACACAGTGATTATGGGATTTCGTACCATCGTCTTTGTTTATGAATATATTACCCTTGTCTAAAAACACCGGTGCACCCTCTTGGCGCACCTTACATATTCTTCAAACCAAGGTTGCAAAGGTTTTGCCTGATCAAACACCAAGAAGCTTACTACTGAGGCAGATAAGGCTAGGCCTACACATTCAAGATTGTAAAAAGGATGATTTTCCACTGCATTGTTGCAATCCAAAAGCTATGTATCTGGAGAGATTGGCTATAGTTCAGTATCAAGCGTAATAGCCGGTATTCACCAATATCCACGCTCATAATAATGATAATTTTATCCATCTACCCCACGTTCGAAACAATTGAAGGAAGCAGGCATTTTTCTTTCAAACTGCTAATGATTGGACTGACAATTTAGACGGAAACATGAACTTCTTCATTTTCGCTTTTTAATGCTTGAGGAACTTTGAAAATTATTTTTACTCTTTTTATATTTTATTAATGTTAATTATGTAATTTGGATGCGTTAACGATATTGAAAATTATCTGGAGGGCTTTAGTTCACATATTTCATTTCATTTTGCCATCGCTTTCATATTCGAGGACCCTCGATGCTTTTGTCAGCATAAAGAATCGAGGGAGCCCGTTCTTTTCTTGGAGGCATACAATTTGGTGTAACACTTAGCGCTCATAGATACGTGGGATTAAAAGAGGCATATATCCTAGCATTGGTCCGTTAACGTTGGTCAAATCTGCCCACGACAACATTCCGAAAAATGTGTTATCGTAACTCCTGTTTCTACTTCCTATCCAGCATTTTTTATTTCTCTTGAAAATAGAGTTAATTTAATCTTTTGATATCTGAATTTACTGCGTGAATAATTACTAAAACAAGTTTTATTCCAATTGTATGGCAGCGCTTTAAATATTCCCCGGTTTCAAATATCGCATACTTGCCGTCCAGCACATTTTCGTGATATGGCGAAATGCAGTTATGCAATTTGCTGTATAACTTTCCTAACACGGAATGACAGGGATTTACAAAGTTAGCATATTCTAGAAGTCTTGATCGTGGTGATTTTCATTCCGCGCGCGTGATATGTTTGACTTGCTAAAGATATGATTGAGTTTCGTTACGTAATTCGTGTTCTTCCTCATAGTTTCAACTTCCCCACATGAGTAAACGTTTTAAACAAAAACATTCAGGCATTGCAAGGAAGAGGAAATATTTTTGGTTTAAAGCCTTGGCTAATAAGTCATAAGAGCTAGCACTGCAGCCTCTTGTAAGCAGAATGCCTAATTAAACAAGGCGACGAGACAACCAAAGTTATTATTTTCGACCATTTTTTTTGTGTTATTTCGGGGTACTTTATTTCGCTACAAATTTGTTAATTAAGCATTCGATTTTGTTTAAATTCGTTGTCATATTACTAAACTGAAAACTAGAATTTGATATACACAAAGAGAAAGAATACATAACTAAAACTAAATGCAACATGAATTGTATAATCAAGACTTCTCGAAATTCAGGTAACATGATTTATAAAAAAATATATTATAAACTTAAAGTTTAGGTGAGCCAGAGATGTTATTAATCCGGAATCTGTCTTTACTTTATTTTTTTTACAGAGCTCTCTAATTTAATCAACAATTTGTTTTTAAATTGCACGGTGCTACTACAGGCTTAAAAAATTTGAATATTAAGACAGTGTGGATAATATGAAGGAAAGATGGAAAGTTGCTGTAAAGAAACCAAAAAATATAAATAGAAAAAAAGGCGACCAAGAAAACGAAGATAATTGGTAGCAATCAAAATAATAGGGTTTTGATCTTCGTATTCTATCTCAAGACTACAAAGACTTATCGAATTTGGTTGAAATCAGTAGTTTTGCGGTCATACGAATTCTAGGTAACCAGCCCCGTGGCTAGTAAACTCTTTGCACGCGAACCGGCTGGTTGATAACAAACCAAAACACACTCATTGTGCGAGAAAATTAATGCCTGTGCAAAGGAGATCCACGGTTAAAAAGCGTATAGAATAGAAATGCAAAGAAAATTAAAATAATGACATTAGAAGAAAAGCCACCTACTCGGTACTTGCAGCTTGTTAGAATCCGCATCTTCCATCGAAATTGTGTAATACGGCATTTATCAGCCCGCCTCGAAGTAACTACTTGAGCACGTAAACAACACCGATTAACGCGGCATTCAAGTCAATTTTGAGGCGATATTAACCACTATTTAGATGTATATGCAGTATTTCACGAAAGGCACTGAGATCCATTTTAAATTGCGTGAACTGTTTTGATAAGTAAAATTGCCACCTGCTGGAACACGTGACTCGATTTGCTGGGCGATAATAGCTGACAACGGGACGCCGGAAAATTAATGAACGTTTGGCGGCACTGTTTTGGTTGTCAAGCTATTATTTAACCCTCACACTTGCAAAGGTAAACCGTAAGCCATTTTAAATGTGTTGATAACATGACTGAGTCTGTGGATAAAATCCTAAAACGTTTCCATTCAAATGAAAGCTACTGAGCAGAAATTTCCTGTGGTGCTATTTTTGCGTTGTACATGGTAGTTCTAGCGTTTGAGTTTGAGAATGAAGTCCTAGAATCTGACCCATCAAGTGAAAGCCACTGAGTAGAATTTTCTTCTTGACTGTGCTAAGTTCAGACATTAATTTGTCGGGATCTCTAGCTGAAATCCTCAGGTGTGACCACTGATGTAAATGATGACTGTTGATCAATGCTTTCCTTCGCAGGGGTTATGCTGTGGCGAGGTGATCCCAACTTTCGTTACTCTCGACTGAAAACGTCACTGAGATGTAGCCATTGAGATGAAAGATAAAGAATAGCTCTTTTTCATGTCACTTTTTAATTTTTTCAAGGTTTTACAAAATAATTTGAAATTCATGCTTTTAACTTCAGCGTTCTTACTTTTTTAGGGGTCAAGGTTACCGTGGACCTTCGTGGGCGTTCGGGTTTAGCAAGACACGTTCGTGCGCCCGTCGTTTTTGCTTAAAACACCATAAACTATAAGTAGAAAGTTGTTTATTAATCTAGTTTTGTTGCAGTGGAAAGTCCGATGCACGAGGCTACGTAAGTGGAAACAACGGGTGGCAGCCCAAAAGGAATTTATATGCTTTGCGTTGCGTTGCGTGTTCGTAAATGCAAAACATTGCAATTTAAACTTTCGAGAAATTTCAAGTTCATATTCTTACGATCGAAATACCAATTAATTGATTTGTCTGTCGGAAGTCGGTTTATCAAAATTTACTGATTGGCATGTAATTTTTTTTCACCTGTTGAAAGTGACCTCACGTTCACCAACACGGGTTATCTATTTTTAGTAGAATAGATATTTTTTGGTTAAATTAAAATTATAGACAGCTCATACCCCTGAGGGCGAAAAATGTCACTCTGAAGTATTGGACCCTTAAATAAATGTGTGACAGTAAGTTTAAATCTGTAATTCATCCTCACAAATTAACGATTTTTTGTGGAAAAGCTACCGAAAACGTTGTTTTTACCGAAAATCGTATTTATAGAGAAATTAGGATCTGCATGTCAAAACAATGTAGCTCTTAATTAGACTTGACGGAACATGAGCGACGAGCGACAAAAAAGTCACAAACTGAACTTCATAAAAACAGACTTACGGCCGGAGAGTCTTAGTTCTTTTTTGAAGAAATTATAGACTCGTATAACCAACTGGGAATTTATCTCCGTATAAACTAAAAAAATTGGCGCTGGAAAACAGTTCCGCGAAGCACCGAGTTTCGAATCTCGAATTATGCTTTCCTACGGGACGGGTTCATTCAGGGTTCATCTCAGTGTACGTCCCGCGAAACGAAGAGGGTGTCTTTTAAGCAGCGCCACCAGAATAGCTATGCTCACTCGTAGCCACGCTTTTGAAATGTAAATCCATTACGGAATTGGCTTGCTTTGTGAGACGAACTTTGAAAATGAAATACTGATCTAGTTGTCTGTTAAATCTGCCCGTGACTTTAGGCAAAAATGATGAACCTGTGGCTCTCATTTGTGCGTCGGCATAACTTGTTTGAGATTGTTGTAGTTAACAGTAAATTTGTTGTAGAAGGCATTAAACAGAGCATAGCAGCTGTTGTTGCTTCCAGTCAGTGAACTAGCGCTGAAACTTTTCACTACGGTGGTTTGCGCGTGGCAAACGAAATAGTCCTCCTCGCCCCCGGATCGGAGGGTACGTTGTACGCGAAATGAAATTATGATCAACGACCGCGACGATATGAGAACTCCCTCAGTCGACCGCACACTGAAAACGTAGATTCCTCCATTTAAATTTTTACTGAGAATTTTCAAACAATTTCCTCTGATCGTCAATCCTGTCTGCGTTGATTTGAATGTGTACCCAGCGGAGGAGACTCGTTATGGAATAATGATTGTTGTGTTGTTAACTGTCAGACAGGAAAATTTGCTTCACATTGTCTCTATTCGACCACGTGTATGAATGACTACTGATGGAGATCCTGTGGTTTGTGAGCGTCGGTCTTCACCTAACTGCGATTCTAGTTGGTTGACCAATTGCTCTCGTACTCATTTTTGTCACCCAGTCAACTAACCGAATAAGTAAACTTATTAGCAGCTAATCCGATAATAAGCTTATTGAGACTTCAGAAAGAAATTAATAGCACCCCGCTTAGATTCCACTGGTATCTATGACACGCGAAGGGAATCGCTGTGCACAGATATCATTATGGACTGCAAACATGAAGTCCGGTTTCGCCTTCAAGCCGTGCAAAAATCTTCCGAGATTGTTTTCCCTAGATATGTGGTAACCAAACTATGCAAGCAGTTCGTTCATTCAGAAAGTGTCGGCGCGTCGAAATAAAGAAAGGTTTCATTAATTTTTTGCAAACACCATTTTTTTTTCTGTTTTCGATCGTTATTTTCTCGCTGTTAAGTGGTACAGTGGATTTATCCTTCCTTGGTGTTCCTTCACAATGTGAGCTGTTGAGCAGGAAAAAATACGATCAACAATAAATGCTAATGAACATCTATTTGTAGTTCTCACCATTGTTCGAATTGAATGAATCCTGATCGATTTTTTCTCTCCTCGAGTACCGTGTTTTCTCACTTTGCCTTCTGTTCCTTTCCCAAAGCGGAAATCTCATTTTGGTAAACATGGAAGTTGCAATATTCAAAGCTGGCTCGCGGCTATACGGGAAGCTTTGAATAACCCCGTACGACGTTGAAATGTTTGATTTGTTTCTCACAACACTGTATTGTTTTGATGTTGACTTGAGTGAATAAAATTGATTTGTGTAAACAATCCCACAGAGCGCTGAAACAGAGTGAAAGCCGCGGGCAATGTATAGTACTTTTTTGTCAACAGAAATATTCAATGTCCAACTGTGACGGAGACTTTACACATATATAGGACATCCTGGAAGTCGAGCAATCAGCAGACCTATAATTCATGAGGACAGTAAGGTTTTTCTGCCCCCTGTCTGTAGATCTTCTTATATTTTCTGACAATTTTTTTTCAGTATAAACCCGTTTGGCCACTAAATTTTTAAGTCAAGATTATATTCCGGTTATCCGCTCAGAAAAGCATTTTTAACCATCTGTCAGGTAGGTTTAAATCGTGGCCGCTTAATTATTTGAATTAATTAAAATTAAGGGTGCTTGATTGTTGTCGAAAACAGTCAGAATATTTTTAGATGGGTAAAATTTTAAGCGATTTTGCCGGTTATTTCATAGGAAAAATATTAAATGGCCAATCCACACAAAGTTCTGTAACTTCGCGAAAAAGCCATAGAAAGATGGGTTACAATCTACGCCCGTGCTTAAATCTTCCGCATGTTTTATGGATCAGTTTCCTTTGTCTCCCTCCCCTCCCCGCGACCCTCAATGTTGATACACTGAATGACTTCCATTCCCTGAACTGTTTAATAATTTAGCTCAATATTGAGGGGAGGGGAGGAGAGGGCCAAGTGTTCCAATAATGTATATTGACCAGAATGTAGGATAGCCAACATATATAATTCTTCTCACGATGTCTTATGCAAAAAACCTAAAGTTTAGGAGAATTATGGAGAAAGTATTAACATTATGAAGCCTACTGTGTATAACTAATCAAGCCTTAATCCTTTTGAGCTGAAACGGGTACACAGGCGTTGTGTACAGTAAATGCAAATCTGCATCAACTGGCTTGCATATCAACGCTATGAATTCCTGTGCGCCTTTGTCAACGACCACATAATCACAGCAATTATAGGCTAACCAAACCCAGGGGGAGGGGGGTGGGGCTCGGTTCTTCAAATCCTAACCCTGTTTCAGACCAAAATTTGCAATTTTTCGATACCCAATTTCAGACTTGCCCCGGCTAAAATTGATACCCGATTTCAGACGTTCGGACCAAAATGGCTCTAAAACCATACATATACCCTTTGGTGCCACACATAAGTATATACGCTTATATCGGGGAGTACACCCCAGACATGCTCTCACCTCTTAAGGGGGGACTCAACCTAAACGCCATTTTTGCGCCACTTGACATGGCTTTAATGGAAATATCTCGTTCACGTTTCAAGCAATCCAAAAACTCTATGCTCATACCGTGAATCTATGTTGTGGGGTGTTTTGTGAATTTTTGGGTGATTTTTGGGTATATTTGGGAGGAGATAGTTTTTCTAGAAGGATTGGTAAAATTAAGAGAAATAAGAAATATTGAAGATTTAGTGAGTGAACGAAGAAGCAAAGACTTAGAAAAACATTTGACTATAAAAAATTGCGATAAAACATTTCGTAAAAACATTATAAAAAGGTTAAAAAACACGACGTTTCGATGTACATTACATCATTATCAAGTGAAATTAGAAATGCAAGTTTGCGGCTATAAATACAAAAATGGACAATAGATATTAATTAAAATAGTAGCATCTTCAATGCTACTATTTTAATTAATATCTATTGTCCATTTTTGTATTTATAGCCGCAAACTTGCATTTCTAATTTCACTTGATAATGATGTAATGTACATCGAAACGTCGTGTTTTTTAACCTTTTTATAATGTTTTTACGAAATGTTTTATCGCAATTTAGTGAGTGAAGTTTTAAAATTGGAATTTGTAGTTAATAATTATTAGACGGACACCAAGTTAGTCCACTAGCAACTTGGGGTGCTTTTGGGTGGGTATCAACCGTCTTTTGGTGTTCCAAAAATCATTTTCTTTCTTCTATCCCTTCTTAAAACCTCTTCAAATTTCATTCAAATTTAGGTTAAGTCCCCCCTTTAGGACAAATTCTCTTACAACCATTGCCTAAATCAATTATTTTTCAATAGTTCTCCGAGTGGTTGCACGCAACTATTTAATGTTAATCCACAGCTTTAAATGTTCGAACATCATTAAGAGATGATACGACTCTCTAAGTCTATTGTCTTCAAGGCTTAACAATTAGTCAAGAGAATGAATACTGTCAAAAACTCATTAATAGTAATATTCTCCAATAATCAATTCGATCAGTGATGCACATTGCCTGCAATCGTTTTCACGCAAATCATGCAATTAACAGCAGTAATAAGGGAATGAGTTAGTATTTAACGCAACAAAAGCTGGCTTTGTATAGCAATCTCGTGTTTACTGTTAGCAGAATCTAACCGCACCTGTGTGATATATTGGCGTCACCAAGACACTCCACTGAGTTTTTGTCACTGAAATCGCTGTGTTCGTGGTCAGTTTAATTAAACTTTACGTTAATTATAGGCTGAATTGTATCAGATTTCATCTATATGAATTTATTCCATGATGGTAAATGTGGTCCATGTATTCGTGTCAACTAATTTAAGATGTTCTATATAATTGGTGGATTGCTAGTAAACTCTGGATGTAATATCATATCGTTCTGAAACTTAAATGATTTCAATTTTGTGTCACGGCCTAGCAAGATCATAACCGAAGTTTAAATACTTTAGAGTATATTTGTATACCATGGTTTCAGTTCGTGTCTACTCACGCGCTTTCGTATGAATTGACTAAATAACAGCGACCAAATCGTATGATCTGCTACTTCAGTGTAGAATAGAGAACATGTGTCAAGCCATTTCTTTAGCGAAGCATCGCTAATATATATAAAGCAGCCTTTGATCAGTGAGACGCTGTTTTTGAAACTTACCAATTCTTGACACAGAGCGTCGCAAAACATACTTGTCATTATGATGCGGTCACAAACCATGTTATTTTCCGGTGACGTTTACGAAACACGTGAAATCGTTCTCGGAGTTATGCCATGTGTACATATTTACAAAGAAAGATCTCGATGTTTTGGACAGAAGCGAAGTAAAATTTCAGGAATATTTGACGGTTTTGTGACGTAAAGCGATTAATTTAAATACTATGTTCAACCAATCTTGGACTTCTTTAGAAGAAAAGAAAAGAAACAAAGAAAACAATAAGAGAAAACCTTTGATTAATATGCTGGTAATAATTTTCTTTGATTACTTCACTATTTCCTTTGTTTCAACCACAATGAGACGGCGCAGTTATATCAATCAAAAGATTGAATCATTGAATATACTCGGCAATTATTGGTGATTAAATTTGTCACAATGCGAGACGCGAATGCACGTGCTCCAAGAATTAAAAACGTGCCTGGATAAAATTTCATTTTCGGATTTATCTCTTGTGTTTTTTTTTTTTTTTTTACTGCTAAGCACCAAAATAAACCTTTGTGATATTTCAAGATGGATGTGAATGCGATTTAATTTGTACATAATCAAACAATGTTGCTCAAAAATTCGTTTGTGTTTCGTAGGGGATCCGAGAAGAATTTATAAACACTCGGGAAACGTTACACAGTGTAAATTCTAATACAGAGATGTTCGACACTCCCGAGCATTATACGAAAGGTTCCGATTTCCATCGAAGAATTCTCGACGGTTTTAACATTTCAGTGTTGGTTATTATTTAAAAGATGTTTAAGAAGAATGAAACAATTCAGTTGAAATTAGTTTTAATAACCCTCGGAGGAGTGTTTTGATTTTCTGGACTGATTTTGCACATGAAACGAATTACCTGAAAAACGTGTTCTAAACTTGACATACAATTTCCCTCCAAGTAAAGTTTTGTTACGAACCTAGTCCAAGCAATCGCGCTTATTTACTGGACAGGTTCCTAAACAGAAGACTATCAGCTTATACCTAACAGGTAGAGAAGTGTTGAAGTTAAATTACGTAAATTAATAGTTTCATATACTCGGTATTATAGTGATTCTGTTAGCAAATCATCTGATTAAATTCCTAGAGGTTGTCTTTTTGAGGGTAAATAATTCCCCCTCAACAAGTGTACCCGACTCACGCTCTGTCCGGTACCTTTTTGCTAAAGCTTTGCGTTTCCGATGCCGGCCTTGTTCGTTCAGTTTCGTGTGACAAGACGTGACAAAAAGTTTGTGTTTTCGCCATCCACCTACCAGTGCGTTTTCAAAAGCCTGATTTTTCTTAAAGATTCCAGTCTGTAAGTGGTTTCAAAACCTTTGCATTTTCCATGCGTATTCGTGTGGAGAAATGGAAAGTAAGTTTTCCTTTTTTCAGACAAAAACACATCAGTGTGGATTTGGGGAGTAACCTCAATCTTTTCGTACAGTGATCATAAAAAACACTAAAGACTGTTCTTTGTGTCTCTGGGTCGTAGCTAACGAGAATTAAGCTATAATTACCTTTTGTTTCCACGGCAGTTCCATTCTCCTCGACTTTCACCATGTTGTCTTTGGAGTTTTTTCTTTTGCTAGATTTCTGCGAAAATAATGGAGAGCAACAGGAATTATATTTGCACCAGTTCATACTCCTAATCTTTAGAACACCATGCAGTCTGGCCTCAGTTGTCGCTGCTTGAAGTTTCGCTCATTCGAGATACAAAAGATTTCCTTTGTAGACTGCGGGCTTTATACCCTTCTCGATTTAATCTATGATTAGTTGTTAAATAATCTCAAAGCATCGCAATCATTTCACTATATTGTTTAGGATGTTCTGCGTTCTTAAGCTGGTGTAATCCTGCGTAATCTTTGTCCTACTGTTTCTTTTGTTATTTTAGTTATTACTATTATTACCCTCAGTCACGTCCATGCGATAGAAAATAGTATATCACATTACTTTTAGAAGATTTAAACAACTCCTGAAAAGGGAGTTATTTTGTTTGAGTGAATAACTCTAAAAATAGGTTATTTAATACTCTCCTATTTGAATAAAGGTTAAGTTTCATAAACATAGTAAACTGAAAGATGTAAGGATTAGGATAATGTCAACCCCAGATTTGGAGTTAAATACTGAAGTTCAAATACCTCCCACTGAAAAGACATTCTTTTTAAAATTGACTTCATTTTTGGAGTTAAAATTATAAGTTCTTTCTAGTTTAGTCATCTGCTATCTAGAAAACGC
Source organism: Pavona decussata (assembly GCF_977016875.1). Taxonomy (NCBI): domain Eukaryota; kingdom Metazoa; phylum Cnidaria; class Anthozoa; order Scleractinia; family Agariciidae; genus Pavona; species Pavona decussata. Next base: position 971,108 of record NW_028145943.1, read on the forward strand.
CTCGAGAAGGACAAGCACCAAAATTGACCAGATTTCTGCCAGCATCAAGGGGAAACAATAAAACAATTTCTAATTATAAGACTACATTCTGGTAAATGTTTTAACTAAAGGAATTTCCCTGCTGCCTTAAAAGTCCAGATTATTTTGCATTGCCAATTTGAAGCATTATTCAGAATGTCACTTTGGCCATTTCACTCCTATATATAAGCAAATCAAGATTCGTTCAAAGTGGTTTTCAAGCCGTCGGTGAATGAAGTCTTCCTAAGTCCTCCTGTGACGACAGGTATTCAATTAAAAGCTATCGAGTGTTGCTATTTATTGCATCGTTCATGGTGGTTCTCGCTTTTGAATCTGAATGAAGTCCTGATGTAACTGATAATTCAAATGTAAGTTATCGAGCAGTACTTTATTGCTTTCCATGGTGTTTCTAACTTTTGTGTCTGTGGTCGATGAAATTCCAATTGTGACCTTAAAAAAATCTACTGAGCAGTACTTTCCTGTGTTCCTGTTCTTATGCTGTCAGTGAAGGCGGTTCTACCTTTTGAGCCTATGGATGAAATTCTAAAGTGTGAAATTCAAATGAAAGCTACTAAACTGTACTTTGCTGTGGTGTCGTTTATTATGCTTTATCAGGTGGTTCTAACTTTTGAGTTAGTGGATTAAATCCTGAAGTGTGACCATTCAAACGAAAGCTACTGAACAGCACTTTCTCGTGGTTTTGTTTATTTTGCTGTCATATAAGGTTCTTTTAACCCTTGATTCTATATTTGCTGATACAGCCTTTCCTGTGATGATGTTATTATGCTGTGCAAGGTGGTTCTGAGGTTCGGACTGTCAAGCTTGTGGAAGAAATCATGTCCCTTATTATTGAGTCTATGGATCAGATATTAAAGTGAGGCAGTTCTAATATAATTTACTGTGTAAAGGGTTGATACTTTCCTACGCTGTGGTGGGGTGAAAAGTTTAAGCTCAACCATGACCCGGAATTTCTTGTACCTTCTCGAAGAAAGTTAAGGCGAGCGTAGGAAAAGGTAAAAGTTGCTGTCGTGATCATGGGAAATTTCTTAAATATAATTATCCAGTAAACGCTTTTTTCACCTCAAGTAACAGGTTGTACCTAATTATCAATGATTAATTAAATTAACGATAACAATAAATTGTTCATACTAAGTTAGGCCTCACAAAATTGCATGGATCAATACACGGAAATGCCCCCGTTTGTTTCGAAAATAAACCGACAATGGTTTCCGACGTTCGTAGAACTGACGTGCTGAAATAAGATATTGGAAGCCCCAGAGACGGCTAATCAGACTGTTTTTACAATATATGCCACAGACGTGAACTGTATTGAGGGATGTACAATATCCGCAAAATTTTAGATTTGTATCATAACTCATTAGATCATTTTGAAAATTGTGACACGAAAGCATTTTATTTCAGCTAACGAATGAAGTCGGCATTTTTTCTTAACTCAAATATATGGGTTTTTTTTTTCGCTTTAATTGTTACGAGGCGTTTACATGTTGTAGTAGGCAACTTGCTTTCTACGTTGATTTGAAAGACAAATTCGAAAACATTGTTTGTCAGCTGAAAACTTGTGCTTTCGTTCGTTTTTAGATCTGACATGTCGATCGACACTTGATTGTTGCCTTCAATGCTTCGGCATCTTGACGTGCAAGTACGAAAGTTTCGGATGTTTTCGAAACTGGAATAGTTCGATAAACATCATTTGTTTACGGAAGTTATCATCGCACTCAGCTTAAATTTTTTAACTATATAATAAAACAGCAAAATCCTCCTGAACGATTAGTTAACTTCGGTAAAGCAAGGCTTCAGTTAAGACGATAATCGGCTCACAAGTTTTAAATTGACCGACTTTCTCTGAATAAACAGGTGTCAACATATATTTCTCCAACACTCTCATATTATGACAACGTAATCAGAATAAGCCCATTTTCAAGACAAGGAATCTAAAATTGGCTTCACGAATTAGCCGATAATAAGTTTTTTTATCATTTTCAAAATATGAAGTCGAACATTGGTTTAGCAAGGTGCAAGGAAGTTACTCTTTGCTTTTCAATTTAAACTGTCTGTGAGAAGATAACCCCCCAAATCGTAATTTTCTTGTTTTCAGGAAGCCATGCACGTCCAAAGTGTTGCTAAGCTATTTCATTTAACTCGTAATTTGAATGGTTGCAATTCAAGATTTCATTCACTGATTGTAACCCACAATAACGAACTAGTTGCGAAGCATTTCACCAAATAAGGTATAGTCTACAAACTAAGAGGTAACATACCGTCCGTCCAGTGTCCAAATAACTCCTTTATCTTTTGCTATACGTGAACAAGAGAACTTAAAACTGATCGCGATCCCTGAGGCTTGCAATTGATTATTCTTCAGAGTCGCTTGCCCATCGATATGAAGCTTTCGGTATCATGAAAATCTATGACGTTAGTTTCCCAATTAAGGTAGCGCAGACCACTTCGAAAGTATATTCCAGCTTCCGTATCACTCCAACACAACATATTTGTGCGATTGCTTACAAAGTAATCGGTAGGATTGCGAGGGCGGTTTAAGCCGCCGTAGTCGTTGAGTACGTGAGAAAATTATTACGACTTGGTCATGTTTTGTCGTGCTTTCCCAGCATCGACAAAGGCTTCTGAGGCTGAAATAATTATTAATGTTGTCCCACGGGCATTGAACAAAGCCAGTGCGCAACTCAATAAGCTTTTCAGTTGTTAAAGAAGATTATTCTGCTAAATGGAGCAAATTAATTTTCGCTTAGCTCTCCTGGAGTCAGTCCTTTGTATCTATTTTAAATGGTTTTCCAGGTAATAATCGATCATGTCCCGACGCGAAAACTGATAAAAGCTCAACACTTTACTTCTCCTTTCGATAAAGATATACTGCCCGGTGGACAGGTGATGAGAATTTGGAAAACTATCAAATCTGGCTGTTTTATTCCAGAAGGATCGAGATATAAGTTCACTTGACTTTAGATATAGTAAACTACCAATTAGCCAAGTGGTTATTTTTCTCGATGAGTATCAAATTCTCTGGACTTGTATTATAGTTGACTCGGCGTATTGAATTTGGTAACGCGAAGGGTTACTTTGATAACAAATAGAAAAACTTCAGTTGGAATGCCGCCTTTGTAAGGCCAGTCATGAACAGAACTGCGCGCCAAACTGCCCTCGAGGGGGCCTAAGGGCAAAGACAATGGAAAACAATGACTCGGTTCAGCTAGGCGATCGATATTGCCCGCGCGCGAATGGTGTATAAAAACTCAGTTGAATATCACGGCAACCACAAACCCAAAACAAATTCACAAACAACAGCGACTGTAACCAAACATAAATTAAAGGAAGACTTTAAGGAAGACACTTACAACGGCACTTTTGGTAAACTTGTTGCCGCCTTCCGACATGTTAAAAGGAAACAAGTGTTTGAAAGTTTGTTTTAACTTATTAGCTTTAAACAATGGGATATATAGGCTGAGGTGAAATATATTTAATTGCTCGAAAATGTCATCGGCCGAGACTATTTTTTCTAAAGCAAATTGTAAATTACCGGATGGGTGGCAATGATGTCATAATTTTGTTGTAAAAAGAGACCTTTAAGGAATGGTCGCCTAGTAAAAGATCTGCTAACTTGTAACTGAAAAACATTTTGCAACGTGAAAGGAAGCGAATACATGGTACGCCGGTGTTAACATATACTGTGGCATCACTTGACGTTAATATGCGTGTTGCTTTCACCACGAATGATTACACTTAAAGATTTTAGCCATTGTCTCAAAATTTAAAACAACCCCATGCAACTTAATAGACAGGCTTAGAATTGAAGTGCTGCTCAGTATGGATTTCCTTCAGAGGTCACTGCATCTAAATGGGATTGAATTCGTTCGATTCAAGTGTAGCAAAGTACTGCTCGATAGCTTTTAGTTGGGTGCTCAGCGTTTGACTCATTCGAACTCAAGTGAAGTTTACAGATGAAGGTCTTGCCCCTTCATTAAAATTTATTTTAGTCTGTTAGGTGTCTGGTTGTTCCACAAAGCGAACCAGTGCAAGAACAAAGATTGTAAGTTTATAACTTTAAAAAAAAAAAAGCTTTCACCTTAACAATATTCTCAGAAAACGTAAATTCTAACACAAGAGACGTTCTTGTATACTCTGATAAAGCTCAAGTTCTGTTTTGGGAGTATTGTCGATTTGGGGCGAATAAATGTTTGATTAGTTACAGAAGCATGAAAATTGCTCTTCTAATGACCGTCATTAAGCACACGATCGCGCGGATTGCCTCCCAGTTTTGGCACTAATGACGATCAATTGTAACTCATCAGGACACTAACTTAAGCAGGCATAAGTTATATTCTGACTCCGGTCCTTAACCTTCTCAACCTGCCAAAAAAAACAAAAGAACAAAACAAAAAAACGGAAGGAAGTTTACATCTAGGTTTAAGTTAAAACTGGAACTCCACTACAGTAAAATGCAAAGTTTCTCTCAATAGTTTTGCTTCAGATAGCCACAATTTACTGGGATTTCATCCGTTCAGGCTTAAACGTTAAAACTACTTGTTGCTTTCAGAAGCACAACAAACAATATCACAGGAAAGTGCTGATCATACACTAGCTTCACTTTGAATGGTTATCAGCTATAGGATTTCATTCACAGACTACTGAAAAGGTAGAGCGCTCTTGAACAGTATAATAAACAACACTACTGCAGCCAGGAACTGTCAAGGAATCACAGTTTTCGTACCACGCTGAATTACACATTATAAATTAGGCTGTTCTGCAACGCGTCAAAATTTCCAGATTCACCTCAATGAATCCGTGCGTCTAATTAATGTAAACGAAAGTGTTCAGCACAACCATGACGATGCTGTACTTTGTTCAGAATTCATGTTTTAAGCATTAACAACATTTGGAAATTTTGTGAAATTTTAAACTTAACGTGCTTCGTAAGAACAAATTTTTGTCATTTAGGATCATTTACAGTCCTGTAGTATAAATCTACTATCGTTCTATCACGAATGTTGTACTCTTATTGGCTACGCTACTCACTCTCTTTCTGCGCGCGTAGCGTGACTGCTACAAACGTGAACCTGTCTTGTTAAGTTTTGAATGACTAGTATTTTCTACTAAAACAATCACATTATTCGCTATCGATTTCTCTGCGTGATAGTTGATTCGGGCTTCGACCTCGTCAACTACCACTCGATAGAAATTTCGAGCTCATAATCTAATTGTTAAATATTGCACAACGTCAATTTTGTATCAAGTTTGTAGTCTCTAAATTAACCAGTTTACATTTGTTTTATGTTATTTACATTGGTCTATAAAAAACCCTTAGAAATTTAAGCTGAGCCAGTTTCAATCACCCTTTATGTTTACATATGAGCGACTGAGATCTGCAAATATAAGTTTCGAACCACAAGGATGTTGTATACCTTATGATCATGCTTACCTTAACTGAACTGCCTACACTTTGTAAGTTGAACAATATTCCCCGAAGATGCCGATTTTTTGTTTTCAAAATTATATTATAACGCAAACGTGGTTAACGAACAGAAGAGATGACTTGGCATTCAGTAGCTTGCTACGGTCAGCGACTGCTTGAATTTCAAATTAAAATGACGTGATTGTCAGACAAAGCAATAAGTGGTTTAGGAAGTAATGAGGTATCCCGTTATTGTTAAGTTGTCAACACCAAGTCATTCGTAAGATAATAATGAATAATCAGATCTATTGGGGAGATTTAGGGACGTGATCAGCCAAGAGAACAATGCAGAGAGCCCAAATTTTGAAAAGGCATTTTTTTTTTTGGGGGGGGGGGGGAATTGTTATAAAAACTGGCATGAAAAAATGAAGCAGTTTACCTTGAAGTTTTAACAAATCGATCGCCTCAGTCTACGGAAACCGGGTTTCCACGGCAATGCAGAGCGGCAAGACGACATGCTCGGCCGGCAATTTTGACAATCACACACTGCACAGGTTCAAGACAAAGCGTTTGATAAAAACGAGTTGTGAAAGGTTAATCAGTTGAAAAGCAGATTCTTTTCAGAGCATAGCTAAAGTTATTCAACGGTTTCTTTCCCCCCCAAAAAAGTATTCTGGGATTGGAAGCATCGCTCGCAAGGAGACGTGGGATGGAAATCCGAGTGGTACTAGTTACGAGTTAAAACATAACGAAACCAACGAGCCGCAGTGCATATTGGACATGAATAACCTGTCTGATTTTAAATCAAGCTTTCTCGATTTTTGTCTGCCTTTCAAATTATTCCCTTATCACTTGAGCGCACGATTTGCTTTCAATTCTTTTGCAATGGTCTAATAAGTATACAATTTGGTTGTTCATTCATCAGGTCCTCATTGCTTTCATGTCTAGAAGCCAGGGAATCGGTTAGTTTTAATACTGGCTAGAACTTAGCCACTGAGCAGTTATTTCCTGTAGTCAGGCTTTATCAGTTGTTGCATTCAAATGAAAGTTTCTTTACGGTACGTTAGTACGAGGCTTTTTGTTATGCAGCTTTGTAAGGTAAATCTTACCATTGCCTGTTCATTGTGCTATACAAGGAGTTTCTTGTTTTTGAGTTGGTGGATCAATCCCCGAAGTGTGGCCATGCATTAAAATAAAAGCCACGGAGCCTGACGGATGTTCACACCTTTAGTTATCTCTGGAGATAGCTTTCGTTCTGTTCACTCTCGATCCAAGCAAAGGCTTTTGACTGTGTGGCTATTTATTCGCTGTACGAGGTTTATGAAACAATTTAGCGTTGTTTTCCTGTTGTGCTCTTATTTTAAAGGTATTTTTTTCGTTTCAAATTCCCTGGCAGGATACATCAGTGCAGTAGCGATATTACGTAACCAAATATAAATTCTGTATTAATTAGTGTGTACATTTTTCATAACCCTGAGGTTTCTAACTTGAATTTGTAAAATTTACACATGCAGGTGGTATTGGGCTGTGTAGTGCTAATATTTGCTGTCTAACAAACCCTTGTGTCTGGAAGTTCAACATTATGCATTCATCGAAGTCCACTCTTAAATGTTCACGCGATCACTTATTAAATCAATCCCTGGTTATAATAGGAGTAAGAGGTGGTATTGTTTTCAACCATGCAAGAACTAAAAATTTTTTTTAAGGTATCGTGTATTTTAAATCAAAATGAACATTGTGTAAAAGAATCAATGAATGTGATCTTTGTTATGTAACCATACTGGGAACAAATATTAGTTAAGATAAAACTTTTAACTAAAACGAGATTCAAGCCCATCACCTTTACAAGGACTGCTGAAAGCTGGTTAAGTTCAGTGTAGTTAACGTGAAGTTTTAGCATACGATATTTTTGAGCTGGACTCTGAGACGCCATCCTCTTTCATCTAGATATTTATTCTAAATATACAGGCATGTCGTACGTCACGAAAACCGGAGTTTTTGTTGTTGTTGTTGTTTTTCCTGAAGCTTTGGATCACATTTGTTGTGTCTTTTTAAAAATAATCAATGCTTCAATTCCCAATTTCAATTCTCCGCTTTGTATGACAAATCTCTCAGTATTTTGCATATGTGGTCAACAGGCCTCTTTTATTTATTTCATCGTTACATTTTTTCTCTAGCTCGCGAAGATTGCCGTAATACCAATGTTATCGCTATAGATATAGAACTCATTATGAAGCAAGATAAGAATTCAGTGGTATTCTACATTTGAAAAACACCATTAGTACATCATGGAAATGGGAGGTTTTGTCTTAATACTTTGGATCAGCGATGGCATTTGTTGAACGTTTTCCAAAAAGCACTGCTTCCTAATTTTCATTCTCAACCTTCTATGGCTTCTCAGATTTTTGCATATGTAGTCAACAGGCCCCTTGTATTTCATAATTACAACATTTTTCCCGTAGCTCGAAGATTGCCGTAATACCAATGTGATCGCTATAGATATAGAACTGTTTTTAGGCAAGATAAGAATTCAGTTGTATTCTAGGTTTGAAAAACACCATTAGATATATTAAGAACAGCCAATGGAACGTTCAGTCGTTATTTATGGTTCGTTGCAAGCAAACACTTCAAAGTAGAGGGTAATATTTTTGAAAATGCATGCAAAATAATACTCTGGATCCAAAGGTCGATGTGTTGCACAAATTAATCGAAATAATTAATCATAAGACAATAGCTACCAAGACGGAGATACGCATTTTCTAAAATCTTCTTTGACGAGTAGAGCGCAACTGCATGTTAATAACAATCGAGATTCTCAAGTTTGAATCGCTGTGTTACTGATTAATTTTTGTTCGTATGTCTCAGTGTTTAGGCAGCTTTTGCAGATGTTCGTAATTCATTTTTTTGATTTAGTACCTCAGTTGTTTATGCCTTGACCAGCCAAGCACAAATCAAAATGCTTAAACTATGTTGCGTCGGCAAACCACAATAGAACGCTACTGTTAAGTAATGATCCGCAACTTAAAAGGAACGTTACAAAGCCGGATATCGAACGTTTCCAATTCAAGTTACAGAATCTCTAGATCTGTTCTCCTCTTTGAAGCTTGCAAGATTTTTTTTAGCTTGTCATTTCAAGCTCAATTAAAATTGTATAACTGAAAATGAACCGCATTGGCCTTATGCTGAAAGGTAAACTTTTAGACAGTGTTCTGTTCAGTTATTCAACAACAACTTCAAATGAACGTCACAAGACAAATGATCGATTATTTCAAGTACAAATCGTGGTACCTCAGCTTTCCTATTTGAAGGTTTTAAACCAACATTGTTAAAATAAGCCGTATAGGCCTTATGCTGGCAAACGTTTGTCCGTGTTCAATCAATATAAGAACCAATTATTCCAATTATTATAACACACTCTTATTGCAAATGCTGGTTCTTAAAAAGCAAAAATAGTCAGTTAAGAGTAAGTTGGTTTCTTTTATATAGTTTTGCAGGATTGAAAAATTGAAAAAGATTTGAAAAGGATTGAGTTTGTTTCAAAAGAAAGTCATCCTCAGCCTCGATTCAACTCAAAGACCAGGTCGCTAAGCGCACAACTGTGAAATGGGCAATAAAAGCAAAGCAGTTTTTCGATCGAAACAAGAAAACTCTCAGCTGATTTAAGCCAGTAAACAAGTAAACATGTTTAACAAATTTCCCTAAGCGAGTGCCTTTCTCAAGTGATCGCTTTTCTGATATACCAAGTTTCTCTTTAGTTTCTTTTAATTTTAGTATACTAAAGTACAAAAGAGGAGATTTCGATTCGATATTAGCTGATTATAATTGTCTGGTAACCATACAAACCCAATTAAACAAAACCTTGTGACAGTTGAATCGTACTACGTGAGTGCCTTTCTCAAATAATCTCTTTCCGATATACCAACGTAAAGTTTTTTTTTTCATCAGTCCTTCTTTAAGTTTAGCAAAGGAAACCACAAAACAGGAGATTTCGATTCTATATTAGTTGGCTTTCTGGTAACCATGCAAACACAACATAACAAAACAAAACTTGAATACAGTGGAATCTTCCTACTCGACAACCTTTCGTAAGCGGTCACTTGTCCAATATACCAATCTTTTTCTTCAGTTGTTCGTTAAATTTATTGAAAGAAAATGCGAAACAAAGTTTTTTATTCTGTATTAGTTGATTACCTAGTAACCATGCAAACACGCAGAGCAAAACAAGACTTGGATAAACTGAGTTGAATCTTCCTACTTATACCACTTAATTTTTTCTTCAGTTTTTCGTTAAATTTATTAAAAGAAAGTACAAAACACTGGGAGTTTTTCTTCTATATTAGTTGATTATCCAGTAACCATGCAAACGGGATTTTAAAACGAAACTTGAGTACGGTTGTACCTTCGTAAGCGACAAACTTTCGTACGTGGTCACTTGTTCAACATTAATATACCATTTATTTCTTCAGTTTTTCGTTACATTTAGTAAACGAAAGTACAAATCAAAAGACTTTGATTCTATAGTACTGAGTTGATTACCTAGTAGCCATGGAAACATGATTAAACGAACTGACTTGAATATAGTTGAATCTTCCTACGGGACTGACCTTTCGTAAGCGGTCACTTGTCCAATATACCATTTTTTCTTCAATTTTTCGTTAAATTTATTAAAAGAAAGTACAAACACTGGAAGTTTTTGAGTCTATATTAGTTGATTATCTAGTATCCATGCAAACATGATTAAGCGAAACTTGAATACAGTTGAATCTTTCTACAAGACTACATTTCGTAAGCGATCACTTCAGTCCAATATACCATTTTTTTCGCTCTCCAGTTTTTCGTTAAATTAATAAAAGAAATTACAAAACAGAAGAAGGTGTTGATTCTATATTAGTTGATTCCCTTGAAACCATGCAAACATGATTACACGATACTTGAATATAGTTGAATCTTCCTTGGGAACCACCTTTCGAAAGCTGTCACTTATGTAAGTACCAATTCTTTTCTTCAGTTTTTCGTTAGTTTTAGTAAAAGAAAGTACAAAACAGAGGAAGGTATTGATTCTATATTAGATCAAAGAGTTGAATTTCCCTTAGAAGTGACTACTTTTCTTTTAAGAGATCATTTGTTCAATATACCAGGTCTTTTTCAACATATTCTTTTGTTTTTCTTTCTAGTAAAAGAAAGTGACAAATAGGAATTTACAATTCTCTATTAGTTGGTTATCTGGTAATCAAGCAAACACAACAAAACAAAGCTGGAATACAGTTGAATCTTCCTACGCGAGTACCTTTCTGTAGAGCCGATCACTTGTCCAATAAACGAGGTCAGTCTTCATTATATTTAAGTGATCACTTTTCCAGGTATTTAAGTTGGTCATTCACTAGAGATTGAAAGTGTCATCATAATTGTTCCTACTAAATTAAGAGATCCCTAACTAAAAATATCGTCTTTCTATTTCAAGTCTGTCTCAATACTAGAGCACAACCACTGTCTGAGATACTGGCACAAAGAGTCTGGTTCAAGCTCTGGCAGCTAGGGAAAGTTAAAGTTTAAGGAAAACTTTAAGTGTTGTTTATGCCTGATTTGTCCAGTCACCATGGTAACAAAAACGAGTTAATAAAATGCAAAAAATATATATTTTGTGGCTTTGTGAGAACTAAGTCTTTATCAAAGGGGGACATTTGTGGGTTTGCATGGAACATTGTGGGTGGTTTAGGAATCCTATTTTTTAAAAAAGAACTTGCAAAGATAATTTTTTTACAAATTAGCTGCTTATTTTGTTTGGCGAATTTTTGAGACAAATATTTCAGTTGTATTTCGATCCATGACGGAAATAATCAGCCTAGACGATAAAAAATAACTCAACTCTCATAAAAAATCATTTTTTCTTTTCTTTCAAGGTTACTTTATAGTGCAAGCATGTTTTGTTTTTCTGGGTTTTGCAAGAAGTTTAAAAATATAAATTTTAGAAGATCTCGAGGCCTTTAAATAAATACCTCCTGATGGGTTAATGGAGGTTTTAATCAAGTTTTAATTTAAGGTATTTTCTAACCTGAACGTGAACAAAATTCATAATTATCATGTCGCGTGTCCGGATTTTGATACTGTAAAATTACATGTTTCGTCTTCCGTAAATGCTAAATTCAATATCACTCCTTCAATATTGATTATTTTTCAGTCCATCGTGCTGCTAAGCAGGTTCCTTCATTCAAATTATGACCGATTAGGGGCTTCCTCTGATGTTAAGCTACGTGACCTAGCGTGACTAACGGTGACCTCTTTCCTCCAACACGTTCCTTCACGGTAGACAGATAAAGGGGAAATATATCTAAAAGTCAACAGAAATCGGGGCAAAATACGATTACCTTCACCCCACTCTGCATTCGTTTCTTATAGATATCAACAACGAGTTTACGTTTTCCCAATGCGATTATCTTGTCAATTATACAGGTGAAGATAATAAAGAACTTTTTCAACATAACAGAGATTAATATCGAAGTCAATGTATCTGTAAAGGTATTGACGGTTAAAGCTTCCGAATGAATGGTTGAGGAAACTAAGGTTTAAGTTTAGGTTCTTCGGCCTTTGCGTGTCATGAACGCTGCTTTGAATAATTGTCCAGATATACTTCAAATTTAATTGAATTCTATAATTGTACTGAGAGCGAAGGGTAATCAGTACGTTCTGGTTCAAGAATTTAATTGTTATTGTTTCTTCTAAACAGCTTTTTATTTATATCTTGTTTTTAACACGAAAATAGCAGCGGCCATTGTTCTAAATATAATTAGTCGGCAATTTGCTTTCTTAAATGTTTGGGTTAAAGCTAAATTACGGAAGAAAATTCTGCAAGACAGAAAATGGTCCAAGCTTTTACGTCCTCTGCGACACATACTAGTTTCACGTGTGATGGTCTGTTTACATAAATACTTTTTAATTCAGCTGCAAGCTTTTTTAGTCGTAGATAAACCATTGACGGAGTTTTAACATTTATTTCTCAGGAATTTCAAGCTAGAGGCTAAACTCGTGACACGCGGCTGCGGTAAATTATACTGCGGTTCTGCTAGGATCGCTGGTGCCAAGAAAGTAAAATAATTACTTGGACAATTAAAATAGCTTTCCGCTTGGTTTTTTAATTGAGGTACGCATCCGGCAACCATCTGAACTGATCGACATTCGTCAAGTTAATTATTTCACTTCGACTCGAAGGTTAAAGTTTAAAAATGGAGAAAATATTCCCAACTTGTATTTTTCCAGCGCCACTGTACAGAATTACTAGCGGTAGCTTTCATTTTGATAGTCACAATTTCCTGGTTCCTGCATTATAAGTTGTAACATTGAAAGGAACTGTTCGGTATCTCTCATTCTTCGGAGTCTTGGATTCTTTCGAAGGCTCAGAAAGTCTCAGGATCGCAGAAATATGTCTTGCATTCTTAATCTTGCCATTTTCCACTCTTATTTAAGGGTCATAACACTTGAAAGATAAGATTTTATAATCCTGTCTCATGCAGGCTCAAGAGCTGGAACCACCTCGGCAACTTGTTTACGTACATTAGGAATTACACAGCTCAGTTAGCTTCCTTTTGGATTCATATCTTAATTTTAGGGAAATGTCATCTCTTTTTAGGGTCGCATTGAATGGCCAAAAACATACCGGCTTGAGTCGATGGAAGAATGGTTCAGTTTTGTAAACGATTACCCGGCTAGTAAATGGCTGTCTAAGATGGAAATAGGTTGCAACTTTAAAAAATTGGCCAATTCTGACCATATAGTTTGGAGAAATAGCTAAAAACCGAGAATCGTTTGTTCAATCCTTATGAAAATCACTTAGCATTTGTTCCCAGTGTTCTAAGAGTAACGTTATGTTTGAAGGAAGATACTTTGTCAAGTATTTGTGAAGATTTGACAAGAATCTCCGTGAAATTGCCCTTTTGAGGGTTTCGTCCACAACATCCTGAAAAGCTGAAACGAAACTACTTTGGTGGCCTAAAAAAGGCACTTTTTGAGAGCTGAATGATTGCCTTGGCACGTTTCACGGACTTGAATATCAATTAAGCACGTATATGTCTTAAGGTTAATGGCTATAGAACTTCATTTCTGACATCGCTAAGATTTCTGAACTTTAGGCTTGAGAGGTTTTTCTATTAGAATTTGAAATTAATGGGTAATTAATTAAACACGGTCACACTTACTTTAAAATGCTTTCAATAAAAGATATCGTAAAAAAAATGTTGATAATAGCTATTGATCTCGAATTGCAATTATTACTATTTCGCATTCTTGTGTTTAGTTTAAACTAGCTTAGAATGAGATAAAATCGACTAAACAAAGCAAGTCTTTTTTAAATCCCTGTTGTATTTTTGTCAGCAAACCACAGATGTTGCAAACGTCCATAAAGAAAGCAATTATGAATTGATCCTCAAAATAAACAGAAAATAACCCAAATATAACTCCAACACTAATTGCCTGTATTGTTTTGCACTCAATTTTTACCACAATTTTGCCGATCTTGGTTCTTCAAAGAAGTTTTGGCCCGAAAATGTTTCTTTTTTGATTAATTTGGGAACATTTTTCGGGCACCGCATTTATGACCGAAGGAATTCGGAAATGCTTTGATTAAGGGTAACCTTGGTAACAGGGGAAAACAAAGAGTAATATCATTAAGGGTGACCTTGATGTAAAACCTATATAGAGAGCTTTTATCGGTTAGATCCGCTGATAAATACATTCCTAAACTTGAAATTTTCAAGCATGTTTTTCTCGATAGGAAAACGTTAATCATTCTTGCAAAGATATTACATTAGTGGCCGAGAGCTTTTCACAACTACTTCGTCTTTCATGAAAGAAACATGAATTATATGCGATTTCACGAAACAGCAGTCGATTTATCAGGAGCCTACCTCTGGCTGTGACCAACGAAGCGTTGAGTTACTAAAGTCACAGCGCTTTTCAGCTTTCTTAAGTGTAGTCTGTATTGAGTTTTCGCAAATACTGAAATGTTCCGAATATTTCTTACCATAGACTGATAAAAATAGACTAACAGCAAAGATCCAGATCAGTTAATGAATGTACGATATTTCATTCTGATGTTTTGTTTCAGAATATTACCTAACTAAATTTAAAAAGGCAAATTATGCTTTTGTCGTGTAAAATGCAAAATGAGATACAGTAGTACAAAGATACACTAGAAAAACAGCAATTAAAGATTCTTGTGGAATTTGCTTATTTATGAACATGTTTTGTGGAAAATAAACCGTGAAATGATTATTTATGTATTTCTAATATAAAAATATTATGTCAAATATAAAAAAGGGAATTTACCTGGCTTAGGCAAAATGTCAGCCACCCCATTTTGTGAATCACAGTTCTCATAATTTTACTTGCAGTTTAGACTTGCGCTCCATAAAATCAATGCTTCCGACCATTTTAACCACTACACGACTTTTACATGAAAAACGGACGAGCATTTTTGTTTGATTATTTCACGAAATGTGTGGGCGTTTTGTCTTAATCGGATTGAAACTTGAGAGGAAAAAGGATTATTGTGAAGGAATTAAAAGAACAATTATTAGCAGTCAGCCAAGACGGCCGCGATTCAAGCTCGAATCTTACAATTCCTTCCTTGAAAGATGTACAAAGAAAGGAAGTCGACAACGACTTCTTTGCAAAGTAAAGTTTGTACGGTCGTTCCAAAACCAACGGAGCCAATTTCAAATTAATGGTTAGTTTCATGTGAAAGAAAGAAAAACTTACAAAGTACTGTCAGTCTTTGATGATACCATGAAAGTGTAGATAAAAAAGGAAGTGATTTTTTTACTCCTCCATTAGCTAAATTGTTTACAGTTGGAGTAAATCCGTGCGCGAGAAGATATGCTAGAAATTGCTAGACTTATCATCGATCGCGCTTTTATAGCATTTGCGATTTGATATGTACCTCGTAATAATCTCAAGCTAACAATATCTAACATATTATGACTTCTGACGGTAGCTAATCCGCTCGGCTCTCACCAACACGGCGCGCCTAAAACAGATTCTACGATCTCAAACATCGTCACCTTGTCTGTGTTTAATCTAAATTAAATTGTATTATCCATTAATTTGTTTTTTTTTTCTGCGACACGAGGTCACAAAAACGTGATTTCAAATTCGAACGTGTCGAGTACATGAACGACAAACTGTAAACATTACAATTCACGCTTGAGTTTTCCTCTTTTTCGCACGAAATTCAAAATAATCGTTTGAGACCTACCTTTTGTTTTCGGCTGAGTTTGAAACTCGCTTTGCTCGGAAGCAGCGGACCTCGAAACCAGGTCCTCATCTTGAACTTTTCAATCTTGACACCAGTGAACACGACTCAATGCGCTCTTTCGTCAAAGCTCAGTGTCAATGATTTTAACGAAGTTTGGATGCATAAGAAGCATCCTTGTTGATATTGCCCTGCAGCCGTAAACCGCGTGTTTAGCATTCCCTTTGATCGCGCACTTGATGAAAGCCAATACTTATATTCAAGCCCCGTAGCTCCTGACAATAGAAATGTTTTTTGCCAACTATTGTTTCAAACGGAGACTTGTATTTTACGGTCGGCCTGCCGTTGTGGTTTATTTTAATTAAATCAAGCCTACGGTCTAACTTAGCTGAACGCAAATTGTGTCCGGGGCAAAGGTTTATTAATAAATATTCCTCATACTTAGCAACACGGAATCTCAATCTGCCAAACCATTAAATGAATTCTCAATATTCTATTTATAACTGATGTTTCTCTTGCCAAAATATTCAGCTCTTGAGAAACGTTTAGAGTAATGGTGATCGCAATCTACTGGAATGCGCGGGAAAAGTCGACACCGGCGCAGCTTTGTACGTTCACTACCTACGCAATTCCCGCCAATATTTTGTCCGACCACGCGCACGTGTTGCCTAAATAACCATATCTGATTGGTTCGTTAGACGGCACTGAAAAGAATGTTGCATAACACGCGCTGGATTTCCGTTCACGTACAAATTTAAGAACGTGAGGGATCTCATTACATCGTGAACTGTTTCTGATCAAATAAGGTAGTCAGTCAGTTAGTTGGAAGCAGCCTGGCTGGTTTAATGTACGGACACTTGATGATGAATTGTTAGCATTAATTTAACTTTAAGCCGACAACTTAGTCGGCCGTGCAAGGTTGTGGTTTAGGAGAAGCTCAGTACCTTTTTCTGTTTCAATATCACAAATTAAATGACCTGATATTTGGTAACAGGTCAAAATAAAAACAATGCAAGGTCACCATCCCGTGCTCTACAAAAAACGTTAATTGCTGCCGGGATGGGGTTTGGCCCTTTTGTTACTCCTGGAAACATGTCTACCCGGAGTTTTGAGAATGAGCCCGCTCAAGCCATGCTTATTCTCCAAAGTTGCCAATTTACCGCGAAAAAAAGCCAGTTTCATAGTCTTTTTTTCTCTCTCTGAACCATACTGATGGTGCCTAGTAATACAAGGTATTTTGCGGTTACTTGTAATGACTAAGTGCGAAAAGTAGGTCTTAGCATTCCAAGTGGTATTGGAATCCAAACAGAAAATTAAGTGAACGCACTTTTCAGAAATAATTAAGCTTCTTTTCTCTTATTTTAAATTCATAATTTGTTTTGTCTTTAAAAGCTGTTTAGAATTACTGTTGCTTAAATATCTTTGAAACATGGGTGCATGACTTACCCCAATTTTCATTTTAGATTTAATTTCAATTACTCTTGCAAAGGTCTGCTTTTCCCGCCGCGCGATTCATATACCGCGCAAATCTGAATATCTATGTATTAGAAAGCACTGTCCCGCGCGGTAAAGTGGCTCTTCAAAGGCAATCAGCTAGTTGTGATTAAAACACCCGTAGGTGTGGTGTTACGGAGAACTCAGGCCTTATCGTACGTTCAAAAAATATCCTTTTCACAGCCTCCCTTGCAACGGGAACTCACTCCTGAACATTTTATTCCCGTATAGCACAGTGATCCATGCCAACATGCAATACATACATACCTTATTTCCGTCAAGGGGTCCACCGTTTCTCGAAAGTCCCGGTAACTCACCGGGCCCGAAAAGTGTCTTTGGTGATAAATGTTTCTCAACAGAAGTCAATTTTTATTAGCTTTGAATGCCAAATTTTAAAATCTTTATAAATTCCATGAAAACATTGGCTAAGTACCATGCCTGTAGTCAGCAAAAAAGCATTTAAAAATATACTTATCGGGCCCGGTAAGTTCAGTATTGGAAATACGGAGAAACGGGCCCCTGGTCCGAGTTGTTTAAACAGTGAATTATGACTTTATTTCGTGGACAAGTTGCTCAGTTCAACCCAGCAAATATACCCTAGACAATACACTTATAAAGATTCCACACAGAACTATACTTACATGATTTCATATGCACTCTTGTTTTATTCACGATCATATTGTACGTAAAGTTTTTACACGTTTCAATAACCGGATGGCGACTGTTTCGCAGCCGATAAAGTTGTCCGCTCTTTGAACAACTAGGGCTAGTTCGCAAATAGAAAACGCATAGAACATCAAAACCTATTTAGAGGCTGGATCAACTGGTTATTATTAGTTAGCGCAAAGGAAACCATCTGGAGCGTTACGTAACTGTATACATCTACCTGAATTTTTGAAAAGGTGAACAACGAAACTTGAGTGCTGTTCGTGAAATGACTTGTATTTTTCAGACCACTGAGATGCACAAAACGTATAACAGTAGCAAAAGGAGACACCGCGCCCTTAAGGCGAGCAGGGATGGCGCAGTGGTTAGAGGACTCGCCTCTAACCAATGTGGCTTTGGCTCAATTCCCGGACTCGGCGTCACTTTTGTGTTGAGCCCGGTCTTTGGTATGTCATTTCCTTGAACATGACAGGAAGCCACATTGTAGTTATGGAATAAAGAAGCACAGGACGTGCTGGCCAGGCCACGTTCTATAAGAATGCCTCAGGAACGCATATCTCATAAAGCCATAAAGGTGACCACCCATAAGGAATAGAAAACCAGGGAGCCAGGGCAAAAACAACACAACGGAGAACTGTCGCATCCTATAACTGCGAGAGATGGGCCTCACGAGGGGCGAAGCTGCGAATTAAGGCAGAAAGAGAGATTGAGAGCGATGGCACAAGATGTTTGCGAGCTTATGCCTCACCGGGCGCGATGAGAATGAGTGAGTGAGTGAGTGAGTGAGTTGGCATGTTCTTACTTCGAGGGTCTTTATTGGGGTCCTCTCGTTTTCCGCTCGTCACACACACAATACCCAACATTTTCAACTTCCAATTTCATCTGACCGAGAAATGATCGTTGAGCTGATCTACAGTGAACATAAGAGCCACTCTGTGGATTTTCCATGCAAGGGCCATTTACCATACCATTTCCATTTAACTTTCCCATCATTTTACTTATGTACTGTTTGAATTTAGGAAAACAATAACACTGTTTTGTGGTTTCATAAATTAACTGGAATGTGAAAATTTGGGACTGAGAATAAAGATCTAGTTCTACAGCTTAAAAAACTTAGCTTTTTTTGTTTTCACGAATAAGAAGTCTTCTCTTTTTCCCGAAGTTTCGGTAAGGAACTTCTTATGTACTTCTTGTCAGTTGCCAACAAACGCTAAAGTAAGGACAAACAATAACTCTTTTATTGCTGTTTATTGTTCTTAAATATAGAAATTATACCTGGCTTGATACCCGAAATGTTTAATATAATGATCAGTGTCGTAATCTATAGACATTTCGACTTCAGTAACATACATGGATTATCTTACAATTTTTCGTGGTTATCTTTGAACATGAAGAAAACAAAACAAAAAGTAAGCGATGTAGACCCTTTGCAAAAATGACTGAATTTTAATATTCTTTTGTTTGTATTCAAATCTCGTTCTTGAGTTCAAAAATCAAAAGAATAGTTTACCTTTAACGAGGTTAGTAGGGCTGATTTTAATGCAGACAAAAGAATATTAAAATGTCAGCCATTTCTGCACAAGGTCTGTAACGGAGTGCATGGAAAATGCGAAACGGCAGAGTCATTGCAGCGAAAACGTGCAAGTATGTTACTTCACTAATATTTTTTATCTCATTCGTCTTACATTTTCTCTGAAACATGCATACCTTTTGAAACGATCAATATGGATTTGCTGGAGACAATTTCACGAGAATTCTTTAACTTCCCCAAGTTTCGTGGCCAAATTAATCGCGTTTTTAGTCTAAGGAAACAGCTGGTTCTATATATAAACTGGGCCGAAAGTATTAATAGCTTTGGTTTGATGCGTGATGCATATGGAATATTGACTTTATACTGGTTCCGTTTGTCGTTTGCAGCAACAGTATAGCAACCAAGCCTAGAACTAATTTAAGAAGCTTGTGGTCGATTAAACTAACAGATGAAATAACGGAGAAAAAAAAGACAGAGAAAAAAATTACACATTATAAACGCTAGACCTGTGCACGCAAGAAGGAGGGAAAATGCACACATTGCCAAAAAAAAAAAAAAAAAAAAAAAAAAATAAATAAATAAATAAATAAATAAATAAAAAGGGCGCTAAAATAGCCTGCGAACGCAGAAGTATTTCCGGCTGTCGCTTTCCTCCGCCGAGAGAAGCGACAGCCGGAAATACGTCTGCGTTCGCAGGCTATAATTAATACTACTGCTAAATAACTTTAAAGAAAAACACAACACTTTCCAATTTTAGAAACATGTTTAGGCCGTTACAACCGCAGTAATTGCGTTTTTCGTGTCGTGTTTTTCTTTACAATTTATAACTTGTTTCCTGCTATAAATACTCACTGCTAAACACGTTTCATTCTAATAGTAACACTTTGCGGTTTCCTCCACAGACTGAAAATTTAGAACACCAAGGAAGTCTGACTCTTGATCATGACATTGTCGAGGGGACCCTATGGTTTGTTTCCTTAGAATATTTGTTCGTATGGCCCCAGAAGCACTAGGAGAAACAAGTTGATCGATAGTTTTGTTGGTGAGATTTCACCCCAAACCTTCGTAGCTGATAGAAACAGTAATGCCTTCATTTTGAGAGGTACAAAAATGTTGTTTAGAGCGCAAAATTAAGCACCCTCAGTTGATGAAACACGTTCTCTCGCTATTGGCCATTATATATATTTCGCTTCCGTGTAAATCTTTTGTATTTTTTTATCAATCGGTTACAAGATCATGCAAATCATAACAAATTGCACGATCACAAACATTGTGAACCATGTTGGCAGAGTTTAAATGAGAAGAACCAGACTTGAAAGCCGGGAACATTTGTCGAAGTGAACAGTGTACCAAGTTTAGCGGTACAAAGCTACTAAGCCATTTATTATCGAACGCACGGTAACCGCATTGCTTGTTATAATTGTATTGTCACTATTTCCTTTTGATAATGTTAATGATAACTTATCTACGGCGGCTTGTTGCGTGAGAGTTTTCTTTGCTGTACGAAATCTTATATTGTGTGATATATTTATTATATATTAGTGATAGTATACTTTGTAAAAATAGTCAGTATATCTTACAACGTTTTGCCAATCGACTTGCCTCGAGTGACATCAGATTGAAAATAGAAGTTGATATTTCAGTCTAAACTGTCTCCTCGCAATTAGTTAGAGCAGATATACTTAACTAACAAGTGATCTTGGACTATGGTACGAGTAAAAGGCCCTTTGTTGCTCTCTAAATCTTTTTCTTTAGTTTCTTTGTCTTTATGGAGGGTATACTACTTGATCAGAGGCTATTGCACGTTACTGCACTGGCTTGTTATCACAGCATTCTTTCTTGATTCATATTTGAATGGCATTATTTTTCATAACTATGTTAGTTCAAAAGTTCATTTCAAATGCTGCCAGAATTTGAAGAAAGAGTGACCAACGAATGATTATTAGTTTGATTCTTTCAACTTTCTTTTCTTTTTTCTCAATTCCGTTAACCACTTTTGCATAGAGTCATTTAACTCCGTTAGAGTTTAGCTTTTGATAGCTAATGACCATCATACCAATGACAAATTAATGATATTAAATTCGTGAAATGGCACATCAAACTCTTGTTACCCTCAGCAGGTTGCGTGGCATTGCTTATACATGTCAGGATATTTGTGAGCCTGACAGACGGCAACAAAAAGCCAAATGTTCTCTCGATTTTGCTTCTTCCCAAGGACTGGGATACTCTTTTTGGTGTGCAATACAAATGCAGCAAGACAATACTGTGCCAGAAGGAGGCATTGAACTAACGACTGCCTTTTACGCCAGCTGTCCGTCTTTACCTAAGGTTTCTATGAAATATATATTATGAAAATGAAAATGGAGCAATGAACAACACAAACATCAATATATTATTATGAACAGTAGTATTTAAAAAAAGTCCAGTTCTCAGTTCTTTCAAAACTCGTGATTACTTTAGTAACAGCCAGAACGAGTTTTTTTTATCATGTTTGTGAATGTAATTTTTATTCTACAGATGTATTGGAACACTTAACCCGGCCTGTCTTAAAATAGCTGAATCATACAAGACTTGCATTTTAAGCACTTGCATAATTACTTCTAAGCTCACTCGCCCCTTCTATAGACCGCAAAAAACAATGTACCGGCATGAATTATTCATTGAACGACACACAGACTATGACTTGCGTGATTCTTAAAATAAGTTAAACTTACCAAAGCCGCCTACTAACTATTTGAATGGTAGCTTTAACTATAGCGGTGCATGCCTTACTGTGGAATTCTCTTCCTGATAGTATTAGGGCGATCAGATCAATTGGACAGTTTAAGAAGGAAATCAACCGCGCACTTGAAACATTCGATTTCCACTTGGGCATCTTGTAAATTAGTTTTTTATATAGCTATTTTAATTTTTGCAAATTTTTGTAATTAAAATACATTTGTCATTACTGAAGATTTTTAACCGAGTTTAAGTAAAAAGCTGATCAACTATTACTACTGGGAAAGGAATGTGGTTCAAAACGGCCTGTCTTAAATTAGCTGAATCATGCAAGAATGGCATTTTAGCCACTTGCATAATTACTTTTAGTCTTCGCCGCCCCTTCAATAGACCGCTAAAACAAATGGGAAAGGAATATGGTTCGAGTATGAGCAGTCGTTTTTGGGGAGGAGAGTTGTGTGACGAGACACAGAATGGCTCGGAGGGAGACTAAATTACTTCAAAATGTAGTTGCGTTGAAGTAACATTGTTGTCGGTTTCATTATTTTACCTGACTCTATTCTCTTTACTGACAGCAGAATAAACAAATAACATTAATCAGTATCTCCTTTTCTTTGAACTTAAATTCTGCCACGTCGCAACATATCAACCTGTACTTAAGGATGGTGCCTTATATCGAGGTATTTTTGCTCGGCTCATCACTATGCTGAAAAAGAGATCTCGACAGGAACTATTTGAATCCAAAAATAAAATTAGTGTTAACCACGCATTTTAGAGAAATAATTAAGCAACAATAATTCGATCCAAAACTGAAGCGTTAACATACATTGTACTACATGGCAATTTTTTCCAAATTGGAGAAACCGCGCCAAAATACCTTTGAATTAGTAAGCATCTACCTTAAGAAATCAGAACTTTTCGGACCATTCTAAGATGCGCAGAACGTATCGCAGTAGCAAAGGGATTCATCGTCCTAAAATAAAGTGTAGTACAGTCAACTCCCTTGATTGCGGACACCCTCGGGACCGCGAGTTAGTGTCCTTAATAGCGAGAGTCCATAATAGCCGGAATATATTTCAGTCAAACGTCTGTAATTTATTTTTGCCGGGGATTGAGCTGCTGTCCGTATTATCGGGGTGTTCGTAATAGCGAGGTGTCCGCAAGGCGAGAGTTGACTGTAGTGGAAAATATATATGTGTAGGGTCGCACCCCTGTTTTCAGGCGAAACAATTACCTACTCGCACAAAAAAAAAAATACTTACAGACCATCAAGCGAGACTATGAAATAAAATTTTCAGACAATCATGAAAAAACAAGAAAAGACAATCAACTTTTATTGATTTTATTAAAGAAACAAGGGAATAACTTGACAAAGTAGACTCTACTCTTTAAAGTTGCACTGCAATTTTCTACAGACCATTCTTAATAAAGGAAAACAATTCTTTATAAAGGAAACTCTCTTCACTAGAATTGATAATTCTAATAAACTTCAGTTACGCAACATGTTTTAGGCTTCTACAGTAATGGTAAATGAAATTTTTTATTAACTTTTTTTTCGTCATACTTAAGCTTAATGGGGTCTGAGCCCCATTAAATATATATCCAGCGATAAAACGTCAAGTTACGTTTAACAACAAATCAAACTTATTAATAATTAATTAAAAGAAAACAAAGAAAATCACCTCTGTGACTGTGATTTGGATATGTGTTCCTAATTACCATAAAATTTTGCTTACTTCAGCCTTGAATTTCTCCAAGCATTATCGATCATTTGAGAAGGCAGATCAAACACTTTAAAGTGTGTTTCATCAGATATCCAAACACCTCGAAGACGTTAAAAAAAAAAAACTCGGCCACGCCTCGTTTTTTCAACCTACTTCTCAGTGTTTGGATATCTGATGAAACACGCTTTCTCGTGTTGACATGTTACTTAAAACACACATTCCCTTGAAGGAACATTAATTTTGACTACGTTTCTGTAGGTTTAAATGCCTTTTTTTTTCCTTTGCTTTATCGTAAATTTGAGGACGGTGCCTATTAATACCGAAGTATTTTTGTGCGGCTTATTACTATGCGGGAAAAGCAGATCTTAGCAAGGCTTATTGGAATCCAAAAAGAAAATTGGGGGTAACCACGCATTTTTCAGAGATAATTAAACATTAGTATCTCTAAAAAACGCCAAAATATAAAGCAATGTATGGGATTTTTTCCTAAATTGAAGCCTAATTATCTCTGAAAAATGCATGGTTACCCCCAAATTTCTTTTGAGATACCAAAAGCATTTGGTAAGTTCTGCTTTCTCCGTATAGTTTTAAGGTGCGCAAAAATATTCCTGTATTAGTAGGCACCACCTATAGGAAACCCGAGTATCTCGCGATGCGCATAACGTATGCGCA
Organism: Pavona decussata; assembly: GCF_977016875.1. Taxonomy (NCBI): domain Eukaryota; kingdom Metazoa; phylum Cnidaria; class Anthozoa; order Scleractinia; family Agariciidae; genus Pavona; species Pavona decussata. The sequence goes on from NW_028145943.1 coordinate 995,599, forward strand.
GTAACAATAGAAGGCACCGTCCTTAAAGCTGTCCACGACAACAGCAGATGGCACCAAACACCTTCTGTAACTTATGATAGAAAATTACTGCGTAATCTTTAGAAATAGCATTATACTCGTAGCTTCAAAACTATAAATATATCTTGTTCGTTAAGAATTTTAGAAAACACAGTTTCGAATATTTGACTTAAGTAATATAAATTTAATTTATAAAGAGTATGCATTATTAATATTATAAAGGAAATAAAGGAAGATGTAAAGAATCAACCATAAGAGGACAAAAAAAGTCTGAGCTCCAGATGGGATTCGAACCCACGACCCTCCGTGTTCTAGATCAAAGAACCCGGAGGGTCGTGGGTTCGAATCCCATCTGGGGCTCAGATTTTTTCTGTGTCCTCTTATGGTCGATTCTTTACATCTCCCTTTATTTCCTTCATAATATATATTATTATAGACGAAACTACGTTACTGAAATACAAACATACAAGATGAGTGACTAACGATAACAAGTTAACAACAACGTACAAATTTTACATCTTCGTACTAATCCATACTAAGAATAGTAATAAGAATAATAAAAAATAATAGATTACGACGATTTTTTACAAGCTCCCTAAAGGGACATTTTGTCGCGTGACCTTCATCATTACATGTCACGTGACAATTTTCAACTTCAATCGCTCGATCGACTATCCGTAATGGAACCGAAAGCTTGTGTGCTTTAACGGACTTTTAGATCTGAGAAGACGAACTTTTTTAAACTGTTATAAAATGATAGGATCATGAAATAATATCTTTACTAACAGTTTTCACAAAAACTCTTGCTTTTCTTCAATTTAAACGCCTGGAACAGGCCACAAAAACAACAAACACAGAAACTTCCTGTCTTGGGACGCATTTTGCACCCCTTCCATAACTTCGCAAGTATAACAGTTATGACAATGAAACTTAAAGGATAGATAGAACTTTCAAAGATGTTTTCTCCAAGGTCCAAAACAGGAAGTGGTGACGTCATATGGCACCGGAATTACGACACGATTTTAAATGGCGGCCATCTTGGATCAGCCATCTTGGAAAAATCAAAATGATCAAAATGATCAAAATGAAAAGAAAGCACGGAAATAATATAAAAAACGTGATATTTAAGGGAAGAAAGTTATTTTTTGTTGATCCAAAACAGGAATCTGCCATGAATCGGTCACGCGCAAAGACGGCATAGCCACTTATAAGTGAACCCCGTCTGTACAGTTGACAGTCGGTTTTCATTTATACGTAAACACTGCATTTTCAAACATGCATAAGTGAAGTACACTCAATAATGGTCCCAGCCAGACACAAAATTTACACTTTGAACCCCTCATCAGTGGATACTTCTCCTGAATGGATACTTGGTTCTCGTTCCAGCCACACCTGAAACTATGGAAGTGTGTGTGTGTGTGCGTTTTTCTTTCTTTTTCTTTTTTTCTTTACTATGAATGTTTAGACAATCTAGATCTCCTTAATGGTTTCGTTCATTAGCAACGGTTCCAGCATCAAAAACACTACTCTTTTAACCTTAAAGGTTCGACAATTTAAGGTGGTTCTGAGCCCTTTTCCTACAGTGTGTGTTTTCTACGGCCTTTACCCATGATGACGCCACAAAATGTTCAAAACATGGCAGTTAAACAACTTGCCCACCGCTCTTGGTTCCACTTGAGTTTTGAGTATTTTATGACATTATTTCATGGTCTATAAGAGTATAGACTACAGTGCCGTCGATTTATTAAATAAATGCTGAGAAATGTTGAAATCGTTGTGAGACACCTTGAGTAGACAGCTGTCCTAAGCGAGTGACCACTCTATCTTACTACTCAGTATATTGTCCTTCCCGTCATCTGTTTTTCTAGTTGTCACCAAGAAACAAGATTCGTAATAATTCTTCCAGATCATCAATGTTTCCCTCCACCGGTGCATTGCGCACAGCTGGAGCCGGGGGAGATCGTTCGTTCAATCGCTGAAGTCCGCGTGCAGACTGAAGAAGTCGAATAGTACGCTTCCGGTCATCAATTCCCTCAATCTCCTTTTGCATCCTGAGCTCTTGGGAGATCTCCATTGCATCATTAAGAACAGCAATGGCTGTGGATAAATAAACTAACATCAGATTCCTGGAGTACGTCTCTTACAGTGCTACGTGCTTACTGTACAACTGCAACTTGACAAAGTTTCTTATTAGCTAGATAGTTTGTAACAACTACTGAAATTTTGATACACGTTTTTTTTTTCAGTCAGTAACACCTGTAGGCATTCCCGGAAAAAAGGTAATCCCAGTTCTCCCAACTGGAGTCAAACCTATGATTACTAGTTCAGATGCTCCAGACCATCTATCCTTTATTCACAAGGCTTAAAACATAACATCACCTTCCTTTGACATATTGAAATCTTTTTGACACTTTTTGATTTATTTGTATTTAGTTTAGTATAGACATACCTACCCGCCTCGACTAGCCTTAGCTATTTGCGGGTAGGTATATAACCAGCTTGTAACTGTCTGTTTTAATAAAGTGTTGTTGTTGTTGTTGATCAATCAGATTGAGCAGGATAATTGTTTTATTATTCAACACATTGATTAACATTAAAGAACAGTCCGTATTGCAGAATAGAACAGCAGGAGACGATCTTTATTTTGCCATTTTCTCCCCGACACACGAAATTACGTATATCGCAGGATGTCTGATGTGTACGGACGACGAATAGAGTGCACCATGACCATTTTTGGGCAGTGTTACAATGTTGTCAACTTGAATAGTAATACATTAAACCCCAAAAATTTCGGACGCGTTTAATTCCAGACGTTTTACTTCAGATGGACAATTTTCAGATTGACTTTTATGAATTCCGGACAAAATTTCGGACACTATAATACAATTTTTAAAAGGTAAACAAAGATGCATAAAATGAGAGATGTAAACTGCATTAATCTCGATCCTCAAAGGAATCTTCAGCTTCACCGCGTTAATTTCTTCCTTGATTTCAGCCAACTCGAAACCTTTTCTTACTGTCTCTGTTTTTTTCGTCAGCTCGTATAAGCCAAAATGCCACTTGGCATGTATTGGCTTCATCACGCACTGACAATTTATTGTTGACACCAATAGCGTAGACATCCATCCCTTGGTCAACTTGTTTGGCAATTTCCTCGGCGTACCACTCGTAAAATGTTCCTTTCTGAAAGTGTTTAGCTAGACATCAACATGACAACAGTGAAGATAACGTGGGCATTGTTGTGACTGATGATTGTATGAAGGAAGCTGAGAAACATTAATGGCTGAATTTTTTTTTCTGCTTTCAGAGTTAATTTTTCAGTAATGTGTAAAATGTGGAGATGTTAAATGGGCCTTACTACTGCACCAATGTTACTCTACTGCACGAATGTAGACTAACAAATCCACAATTTCGAAATCTTAACTTTATGTAGCGCCGTGAATGAAATTTTCGGACGTTAAAAATTTCGGACAACAAAAACTTTTGCACGGGTTTATTTTCGGACAAAGTTTTGTCCGAAATTAAAAGCGTCCGAGGTTTAATGCATACAGTATGTCTGGGGTTTAATGTATGAAGTAACAGAAATTTTCATAAATGTTACCTTCATTGAATTCTCTGATTCTCTCATGATCCGTTATGTCGTTTCCCTTCCTTGTGGCTTTTCGAATGTAGTAGTCGGCTTTGCCAATCAAAAAAGTAGCTTTCAGTCTCTTGGGACACTGAGAAAGTAAGTTCTTCTCAACTTCTTTGATGGCGTCGCCCGCTTTAGTAATATTAACTTCAGAGACGTCTTTACTGTTAAAGGGAAGGCAAGACAAGACAAGACAATAATGCTATGAGAACAAATGACTCGAGTTCATTTAAAACACTAGCTCCGCGGAAAAAAAATGTTTCAGTTGGGCAAGGAAGCTGCCAAATGTTTTCTTTGCATGACTGAAACAAGATTGACGAGGATTGATTCGCATGGAAAGCCTGGCACTTTGATTCAAACTAATTATAAAGAGCCGTCAAAGACAGTGTCATAGTGCTCACTGGTAACTGCGTGGGACGACCTGCACCGTTCGTTAAGTCTTACATGCAGCATGGTTGGTCGAGAGGATAAAAGAACGAACAACAGAACCATGTTCCCAGCACTTAAAGTGCCCATAACCCCCAAAACATTTTTCGCTTAAATAAATCTTTGCACCTGTTCGAAACGCATTGAGCCTTTTTGCGCCTTTTTTCAACCAAATCTTGACTTTTTATAGGCTGTAAAAGTTACGAAATCTAGCCATCATCTGTCCCATGACCGAGCTAGTAAGGGGCATGGGTCTATTCCTGAATTGACGTCACAAACTGATTTGCATTGTATTAAGTCTTTGTGAAAATGCATGCAAAGCAGTTTGTGACGTCATGTAAGGAATAGACCCATGCTCCTTACCAGCTCGGTCATGGGACAGATGATGGCTAGATTTCGTAACTTTTACAGCTTATAAAAAGTCAAGATTTAGTTGCAAAAAAGGCGCAAAAAGGCTCAATGCGTTTCGAACAGGTGCAAAGATTTATTTAAGCGAAAAAATTTTGGGGGGTTATGGGCACTCTAAGTCCTTAAAAACAATGCAGCTGCATTGGTAGTCGGGCGCATGATTAGACTAAATTGAGAATGACATGGTCAGTTTTTCTTCCTCGAAGGTGAGTATACGCCATCTTTACCAGTAGCGGCTTTCTGCTATATGTACACTCGATGCTCTCGCAGCCTAAAATGAGACTGGGGGAGAGTCTCTTCTCGTTTATTTCTCCTCGCTCCAGTCTCTGCTTGCCATTCTCAATTCTGGTCGTGGGCCCCTCTCCGATCTTATAAGAAAAATAACGCCCGCTCGCAGTCTAGGTCGGAATATCCATACTTTTGTTGTGAAGTTTTGTACATACCTTAGATCTGGAAATTTCGTTCGGGATGTCTGTAGAAAAAACGTGATCATTCTGTTGTAGCTCCTAATGACGTCGCGCATGCTCTCATTTTCTTTCTGTTGCCTCCAAATTTCCGCCACTTCTTTAAAGAGTCGCTCCGCTTCAAATCCTTCATCGATTGTTATGCCAACGGCAGCTGATTTCTCTGCCAACAGGGCTGCCACGTTGTACCTATTCACCGCGGTTTCCTCATTCAGGAAAGCAGGTTCTAGGCACTGGAAAATTAAAACGAAATTAATACTTAATAATTAATGTTAAGAATATGGAATGTGATTCTTAGTCAATATTGAAGTGATATTTCTACGATCGCGTTTCGAATTTGTAGACTTTTCGTCACTTGTAGCACCCGTTGATTTCAAGATTTTGGATGCGATTGGCACGCCGCGACAAAATGATTCAGTAATATAGAGGAAGTGCTGTGTTGCCAGTTTGATGGACCTATCAAATCTGTTGTTATTAATTCGTGAATCGAAGCTGCTTGCGTCGTTGTCTGTGTGAGTTCACATACGGCTGGAGTTCGTGGAAAAATTGCATCTTAACAATAATTATTAACGTTTTACCAGTAAATGATGGGGGCATAGGTGTATATAGGTAATGAAATACCTCAGAGGACTTCTCCATGTACTCTTTCGCCTGCTCAAATTCCTTGGCTTGTCTGTATACAGCTGAGATGATGTAAAATGCCTTTGCCGTAAGAAATGGCCAGTTGCCTGAGTTATGACGTGTTGCGCGTGCGCAGACGTCTCTACATGCGGCCAGACAGTCCTCCATTTTGTTTTGTCCAAAGTATATAATTGCTTCCTTTAAGAGACAATAACGAAATAAACAAATAAATAAATAAATAAATAAATAAATAAATAACGATTCATAATACATTTGCATCTAGTTAATAAGGCCTGCGTCTATCGACTTAAAGGGACTCTGCCACCCCAGGCGCATGCGCTCGTTGATGAGGAGCACTTTGAAATCGTTGGATCAAGTTTTTAAAGAAGCTGTTTTCAGCTGTTTAAATTACGTCCATCTTCGGAAAGTTAGCTGATTTATTTTATCTACAAACGTTCTGCAGTAATCACATAAGCTCAGTTTGTTGCGATAGTTTTGAAAAGCAAAAATCCCGCGACGAGTTGTATGCAAATTAGTCTCAACCGGACTCTACTGCGCATGTGCTTCAGCTGCATGACATAGTCACCCGTAATTCTCATGACCTCAAGGGTTGAATAAGCAATGGTATTACAAGGTGAAATTTGATGTTGATCACTGTTAGGGCTTACAGGGTTAAAGGAACTCATTGAGTTGACTAATATATACTGCTCCTTACCTCCAGTCGAACAGCCAACAGAAGGTCTTGAAAGATCGCCATTCCGTTCAGACGATCAGCAAGCTTTTGTTTATCTCTCAGAAATTGATCATAGAGACCTGAGAAAACAAATAGTAATATCGATTACTCGCTCTGCAAGAACGAGTTTGGCTTTTGGAACGTTCTACACCATGCATGAATTGCCTTACACCAACTAAAAAAACAGGCTCAAAATATTCCATCACATTTATTCCATTGCGCATATGCCACACGTGACATTCCAATCTTAGCAGTATGCAGGATATTTGTCCAATGAACCTAGTTTAATGGCCTTAGCTCCTACGAGTCTCCTGTAGCTCAGTGGTAGAGCATCCGAACTAGTAATCGGAAGTTCTTAGGTTCGACTCCTGATAGGAGCCCTCGGATTTCCGAATTCCGAGGATGCCTGCTGAATAATAAAAACATCATTCTCATTTATTTACCAGGCTAAAAATATTCCATCATATTTATTTAATTGCGAATATGCCACACATTGACATTCCAGTACTAGCAGTATGTAGGATGTTTGTCCCATGAACCTAGTTTAATGGCCTTAGCTCCCACGAGTCTCCTGTGGCTTAGCGGTATAGCTTTGTAGAGCATCCGAACAGGTAATCTTAGGTTCGACTGCTGATAGGAGCACTCGGATTTCCTTTTTCCGAGTATGCCTGTGTCATTCACTGAATAATACATCATTCTCAATATAATATTGTAATAATTAGAGCCTTTCTCTTGCTCTCGTGTCATATTTCATTTTGGGTGTTAATTTTCTTTAACCTTAAAGCAACTTGAAAATCCATGTACAAACCGTTATCGCCGAGATTTTGAAAATGCATTCTGATAGCTCGACCACGTTCACCTGCCAACACGCCTGAATCAGAAAAGAGGTGCAACGGAACAAGTTAGACTGCTGTTCTGAATTTCATTTACTCTGCACGGTTAATATCAGGCAGTCTCAAACAATTTATCTTGAGTTGAAAGAGAAAACTTTAACATGTATAATGTGGAGATTTCAGCTGATCACTGCAGGAGTCACTATTAACATTCTGTTATGGTAATTGTTTTAAACTGAATGACAGAGAGCTGGAAATAAGGTCACATGACTTGAACACCTACTAGCTATAGCTCAAAGGGAGTCGTAATATCAATTCTGAAAATAAAACTAAAAATATACAACAACAAAGTTGGTGTCTTTCATGCGAGCGGTGATCATTTTGGATAATTTACGCACGGTCGACCAATGTGAGGATTGGGATCGAGTTTCCTTCAAAAACCACTCGGAAACTCGTCAATTAATTATTTTTGGCTAGCGGTCGGAAATTTCCAAATATAAGTACGAACCTTATACATGTACTTTAGTCCCATTCCTCGCGATAGGCGCCCAAGGGTAATTGTTATTCAAAATGGCCGCTGCTTGACCAATTTAATCATATCCTTATTTTACTATACTTTTCTTCATAGTTCATATGGGGAATCCCTGTACTAGATTACCAGAAGCCAAAGGAAATCTTTTGGCGATGCTGGGGCGTGAACAAACGATCTTCAAATACGATACCTTGCATTTGTATCTTTCGTACCGGCTTTTCCACCTCAGTGATTGTTCTTCCACTCTGAAAGTCGGATGGGTTTGTTCCCCTCTTGTGTGAACTAATAATGAACTGAACTGCATGGAGGACTATAGAGAAATCAAAACAACAACAGTAACAACGCCTCACAGACGGTGAATAACGATTACAAATGGATGCACTTAATATGGAGCCCAGCTCTGGGCCAGGTTGTTCGAAAGCCGATTAACGTTAATCTACGATTAAAAGTTAATCAAGGTTTTCATCTCGCTCTTTAAAAGTGGTTTTAAAGCCTAATTTTAAGATAAAGGAAAAATCTTTTGGAAGAATCTTTACCGATTAGTAATTAAACTCGAATGAAAGTTCACGTTGATCCAGGATTAACTTTATCGGGCGTTGAACAACTGGGCCCTCAGTTGTGCAGTCCCTCACTATCCTTATTTTAATTTTACTATGATTTTTTTTATCTACTGTATTAACTTCATTTTAAATGTTTTAAAATTAGTGAGGGTGGAAGTTTTGACAATAAATAAACAAGTTCTTTTGTCTAGAATTACTGGGCAACCTATGACTTCATGGAGTCCAAAATGGCGGCGCCATAATTTAAAAGCGAATATGCGAAAATAGAATCCAGTTTTTATAACTCCACTTATCAACTAAGCTTTGAAAAACAGGGACACTAAATCCCACACATTAATGTTAATTTGATGTAAGTTTGAAGTTCCCTTTAAGAGCAGATCAGACTGAGTGTAAATACCTTCACAATCATAATCAGTGGTTCCCTTGCACAGTTTGATTCTAACTGCGTGGTGTGAGGGCTTTTCACGTTTGAAAGGCAACATGAAAGCCAAATTGCCCGCATAGGGTGGAAGCTCCTTGTTTCTACAATCCACTTTCCGTGATAACATCCAAGTACCTACTACTGGTACAATCCTGAACATTCCGTCCCTCTGGTGAAAAACAAAGGGCAAGATGAACAGGGATACCTTACGGATCATCACGGATGATTGTCTATTGGGAAGGTCTTTGTTGGCTCAGCCGGAAATTCGAATTTCGGATCGACTCAGTTGGGACGGAAAAATGGCACCCTAAACATTAGTATCACTGGATAATTAATGCACTGATCATTTCGAAGCTTCAACCCTCCCCCGCCTCTCCCCCGGGCAAACCCCGGGAATTTGTACATTTCCCGTGCATGGGGAGTAGGCCTTTTGACGCGAAAGGTCTTCCAGAGGGTGGAGGGGAAGGGGGGGGGGGGGGGGGGAAGGAGATTTGAACTTTACCTGAGTAGGGTGGGAAATTTGAATCTAAAGTATTATGTTTGTACCTTTCTGCTTGTCCTCCCCCTTTTCGTATCTCTTAAAAGCGTGGTTAACCCAACCTTCACCAACTTTTTTTTGTAACGATTTTTATTAACCTCATATGACACACAATACAATAATTACAATACAAAGCCCTACTTATAATACTTACAATAGTTACTATACTAACAGTATACATGCTATATTTACATCTAATAATACCTACAATGCTCACAATCAAGAGAGGATCCTCGCTTGTCACAGTACAATATACTTGCAATCTTGTGTTACAATACTAATAATATTTACAGTCTTTGTAGTACTAAAGTTGTGCAAAACAGTTTTATATGTCTAATGCCCCATTCACACCAAGGCTTAAACACGTTTAAAAGCTGTTTAGTTAAACACAGATTAAATTTTTTTCCTTCATAAAAGCTGCTTTCGGATTTTTGTAGACTGCAGATTTAGCACAAATGAAAGCATAAGTTGACGTTTACTTGAATCCTATGTCAAAGCCAATGGTTCAGCTTTCTGTTACCAATTTTCATTTTGTTAAACCCGGTTTAATTAAGCATGTTTTGTTGGTGTGAATGGGGCTTAAGAAATATACACTCAAACTTAAGTAAAATGCCAGGAAAGTGGGAGGGGGGGGGGGGGGGGAGTTAGAAAAAATTAACAGTGATTAGGTGTTCACATACATATAAAATCCAAGAGGTTCTCATTTTCTGCTGTCCCCACTGCTTGATTCTAGCTCATACCTTGATTTCAGTAGATACAGGTATTGCAAAACTTACCGTAAGGTATAGCTGTGTTATCTCCGGTGTCGAATTACAGTCCCAAAGTTCTCCGGTGTCTTCGTCCTTAACAGCCACGACAAACTGCACTACCAGGTAGGGGAAGGGCACCTGGATCACACAGGGGTTGAGTGGGTATCCATTTGACTGGCCAAACTGAATGTCGTCTGACAGCTGTCGACACTGATGCAGGATCTCGATGCGGGCACGGTTTGGCCTGAATGTGCTCGTTGTTGGATGTGGAGCTTAAAAAAGAAACAAACAAACAAACGATGAAGCAGAACTCAAGCTTCAGAAGTAGTGGGCCCAGTTAGGTCGGTATCAATTTTTTGTTTTCAGCTTTTAGGAACGGCTGTTATGATCCTACCATCTCTTCTAAAATATAGTACAGACAATCCAATCTCCTTAGAGTAAATTACCAACCAGAAAAGTATGGGTGATTGATTAATATACATTTTACCCCGTTCATGCAAGTTTACAGTTTTTCCCGTAGCCCATTCATTTATGGTCTTTAAAAACATCCTCCCTCTGATGCTAGATAACTCAGACCCCGCATCCATGCAATATATCTCTGTAAGGTTTTTCCAAAAATGCCGTATCAGGAGCTCATGACCCAGAGCCCTAATCTCTCTCGTACTCAGGCTTAGGAGTCAATCCTTTCCCGGAAATATTTGTTTTTAGAACGGGTCCCTGGGGACCTTGGAACACTTCAAGTTCATATACCCGATCAAAGAAGAGATGGCGATAAAATTGTCGTCGTTATAATCTTTTCACGAAAAAAGTAATTCAATTATTGCGTTCGACAATCAGGAGAACGCATACTATTCCAGTCGTTTCAAATTCCCCGAGGGTATCGATCGTGATGGTCCGTGATGCCACGCGATTTCAGGGTTTGGGCGCCATTTTGTTGTGGCTGGCACACTTGGCCTCGATCTCACACGGCAAGCCGCGACATTGAGCAGCCGTCACTGTTGGCATGGTAATGAAGGCACGGAATTCCCGGATCTCACTCCATGTGCCTTTAGCTGTTCGCAGTTCCTCATCGCTGTTCGGTCCTTTCCTCGCAGTTCCTCTTGTCAATACAAAACCATCGACGAAAAAAAAAAAAAAAAAAAACGATAGAACGCATCTACCTAATCTTTGATTATTACTAGTACAAGTCAATAACTTCGGGAAAGGGCCATTGTTAATATCTTGTCCGTAAGTCCTCAGGCTTTTTAGCCAGCGGTTGGTCGCCATGGTTTGAATCCCGCTGAAGCCGGTGATTTTTCTTGTTCAGGTCGGCGTTCTTCACACAACTGCTTTTGAACTGTTAAGTACATAAATGCGGCGACCTTTCATCTTTAAAAAAAAAAGAATTTCAAAGTCTACTATCCAGGCATTCTTATTCAAGAAAACAAATTAACTGAACAAACATAGTAGTGAGTAAATATTAAGTTGCATGCGTCATAACGAAGGGAATGCCCGAAAATTGAGTCATTTAAATAACAAAACTGGCTGTTTAAACGATAGGTAACGAAATCCTTCGGCTTCCTTTGTAACTTAAAATTGTTGAATTTCAGACCTGATTTTTCAAATGAGCCATAGAAAGGATGAGTATATGCGTGTGTTTTCGTGCCGCTAACACACCAGGTTAGAACGGCCGCGAAAAACTGTAAACTTTTTAAAATCAGATATTACTGTGTTCTCACTCCACTCAGTTTGCTGCAGAGATACTATTAAAGGCTGGGAAAAGCCGAAAATGTGCAATTTGTTGATAAAAAGTAAAACGAGAAAAAGTGAGCGAAAACTGCTCATTTACACATTACTGGCGTAAGCCGGGTCCGTACTAAAAATGTCTCGGAAAACATTGCAAATTACGGTGTTTTCCTGTTGAGCTCCGCGACCGGCCTTCCGAGAAATTTATTGACCTGTTTAATATGTCTGATACTGTATCTGAACTGTAACTTGCATAAATTTACTCGCATGTAAGTAAGTGAAAAAAGTTTTAAAATGTACACCGTACGTTCAAGGCGTTCACTTGGCCTGAAACCTACAGACGGGAAGCCGCCGTTACATGAAGTTCCGTTTGTGTTTGAAAGGAAAGCATTTCATTTCAGTTTTAGTTCTTGGTTTTTCTAGGCTTTTGTGTTAAGAAAAACATACATTTCATTATTGATCAAGGCTTTCCGAACTACATCATCTCTGTTTTTAAACGCAAAAATACCACTAAATCATGCTCCAAAAATATATTTGGCGCGTCTATTTGTTTTTCAGAGCTGCGTAAAAAATTACCATATTATGAAAGAAAATGCAAATTCAATTAACTTCACAGCGTTGTTTAAGAAATACATTTTAATTCCGATGCAATAATAGAATACGAAAATGACCTTATGCTAAGCTGACAAAGGAATAGGTGTAAGAATTCAACGATGTCACAATATTCTACAGAACACACACAACAAAAGGAAGTAGATTACAGGAAGAGAGGCTCGAGCTCCCATCTTCAGTTCCCGCCGAACCAGTCACGCGAATCAAAACATCGTCTGTGTTTTACCACAGGTCACCAAAGCGTATGTGACACAGGTTACCATGCAAGCGTGATTTAAGAGTTTGTATGGAGTTAAAATTAAATCGAAATTTAGACAACAATATTCCCACAAAACTCACCAAAAATAAAGTTAAGTCTGAAAAACCTTACCCGGTGTGTTTTGCTGTGTTTTCAATGCTTCTCAGTGCTGCTAAACGCTGTTTAGAGCGGTTTATCTCTCAGCAGCTGTTCCACGTGCATCACTGTATTATGTTAATGACAAGGTAGGAAACTAAAAGTCGAATTTGAATATAATTTGGCCCGTCATTTGAGGAGAGCACTTCGAAAACCTCGCTTAAATTTGCTTGAAACTTAAGCACTCGCCTAACTGTCTCTCCATATGGCAAGAAGGATGATGTGCGGTCCTACCTGGGCAGATAATTTTCGGCGAAGTTTATTTATTGAGACACAGGCCTTCGTTGAAAACAAAGTTCATTTCAAATTGGGTGCCATTTTTGCCGCCGACAGAGCCGTGTCGCTGGAATGTTGGAGGAGAGGCGTTTCTTGCTGTCACGCCTAGCACGGCTGGCTGGTACAGAACTGCACTTAGCCGGGAGGGGGTTTGTGTGGTTTGTTACGTGCCAAAGGCTTCCCGTGGATTTCCCCGGCTGGGCACATTTTAGTACTCGTGCCTAGGTTTGACCTTGAGTTTGTTCCAACATTCCAGCGACACGGCTCTGTCGGCGGCAAAAATGGCACCCAATTTGAAATGAACTTTGTTTTCAACGAAGGCCTGTGTCTCAATAAATAAACTTCGCCGAAAATTATCTGCCCAGGTAGGACTGCACATCATCCTTCTTGCCACATGGAGAGACAGTTAGGCGAGTGCTTAAGTTTCAAGCAAATTTTAGCGAGGTTTTCGAAGTGCTCTCCTCAAATGACGGGCCAAATTTTATTCAAATTCGACTTTTAGTTTCCTACCTTGTCATTAACATAATACAGTGATGCACGTGGAACAGCTGCTGAGAGATAAACCGCTCTAAACAGCGTTTAGCAGCACTGAGAAGCATTGAAAACACAGCAAAACACACCGGGTAAGGTTTTTCATACTTAACTATATTTTTGGTGAGTTTTGTGGGAATATTGTTGTCTAAATTTCGATTTAATTTTAACTCCATACAAACTCTTAAATCACGCTTGCATGGTAACCTGTGTCACATACGCTTTGGTGACCTGTGGTTTTACAGACACTACTGAATCAGACCATTTTCCCTATCGAATTAAAAACTTAGGGGTTAGAACTCAGCAAATATTAGAAGGTCGAACGATTCACTTCCAGAATCCACTAAATTTGCTAAGAAGAAAGAACTAAAGTTGGGAATATTGAAAAAATTATGACTCGTCATGAACGTTGGTGTGGCGTGATCGGCTTTCTCGCGTATAGATTACACCGAATGTCTATAATTTCATGTTTGTAATATAAACGTTTTCTGCAATATCAAAAAATATCTAGTGTAGAACACATGTTTTGAGGGTCGTTGACTTGCAGTTTAATACATATTGGTTCTAAAATAAAATGTGCAAAAGTTTCTACCGTTTTAAATGAGATCAGGTCAATGTTCAAAACAAATATACGTGTGTTACAAGAACTCACCATGAATGGATTCTTCAACACTGAAATTACAATGACGGTCGTTTTCTGCGGCAGCCATTGATTTTTTTTTCGGAAACCCACCAATGGAAACTTCCTAAAACTTCTTATTAAACCATTTCAGGTCGACCGTGGATGACCACGCTGACAAACGACTGACAACGTGGCCACGCATTAAAAGGTCACTCCCAACCACTGTGCTTTGCGGGCGTTGAGTCGTGTGGCGGCCATTTTCGCTTATATTCATTTCTCATTCTCATTTTTATTTTTGCCCCAATCTTTATATAATCAATAGGCTTTCTACATTTTACATATATATTGTTGGCAGTTTTCTGCGCTATTTGAACGATTTACGGTCCGATCATCATTACATTATAGAGTTTCTACATATATATATATATTTTTTTTCTATTGAATTTAATTTGTGCCAAAAAAACCCGATTTTGTTGTGGTCGCACGTCGGGCCAAATGTCGCGATCTCCGCCAAAACGTGGTAGGCCGCCAAGGAATGAAAAAAACAAGACCATTCTGTTGCGACAGAGCACGTTCAATCTCTGGAACCAAAAGAAGATTGATCTTGGTTTTCAGGGAAACACCAACAGCGAATTTGCGGAGTTTCTTTTACATAGTTTGGTCCAACGTAAGCAATTTGAACAAGAAAGTATGAGGATGGATGATGGAGCTGAGGTCAAGAAGAACAGAACTGCAGCGAACAGTAAGTAGTTTGTTTCGCGTTGAAAGTATATTTAGCATTGCTTTTCCTTTGTGTCATTTATTTACAATTATAATATTGTTGGAGATTATTTCGAGTGCGGAGTCTTGGATATATCAGCTTATTTCAATACCGCGTTTCAGGCAGGAGATCACTTATCCATTCAACACCAGCAAAAGCTGAAATGGCAGCAATGACTAGCCTTTCCTTGTCTCCTGTTGTAGCAAGCAACGTAGCAAATGAAAGGTACACTTTGCCTTATAATCAATAGTACATATATACATTGTAGTGATCTAGTCTTGAGAAATCTTTGCCAAATGTTCTTACTTGTAGCTTCAAAGCACCCCCCCCCCCCCCCCCGCATATTCTTGCAAACTGACTTATATAAGCTATACAGGTATGTATGGCACCCATGGTTCTAGTTTTTGAGATGTTTTGGCCTTAAAGTATGGAAATTGACTAGTTTTAGTCATAAATAGGGAATGGTTTGTGCAGTGTGTCCTAGAGTTGGGTATGTTGTTTAGATAATACTAATTAATTTTCTCTGTTTGAAATCGGGAATTTGAAGCACTTCTCAATGTTTACACAAACAGAAGCCATTCCTGGGTTGCTGACCTTTTGTACTAGAGACACAACTAATCTTGAAGGTCTGAAACCACTTGTTGATTTTTGGGTCAGGTCAGAAAATGGGTTCAAAAATCACATCTTTTTGTCTGAAACAGGGTTAGGGTTTCAAGAAATGTGCCGGAGATGCCATGAAAATTTTAGGGAGTACCTCCCTGGGCTTCAAAGTTGACAAGCACACCTGTGTAAACATCACTCTAGTCTCACCAAATTAGATGTTCCAGTCACGCACCAGTGTCTTCATTTGTAACTACCTGTCAAAGAAGATTCACTGTACCAAACTTTTGTATACATTGGTATCCTGAGTTTCAAGAGGCATTCTCTTTGTTTATTTGCTCTTGGTTTGTTTTTTGTAGCTTGACGTCCACTATGATTGATGATGGCAATGATGCATCTATGTCGACACACAAGGAGGATGTAATGGAAACTTCAGTTATCAGCCAAGCTCTAAATAAAGTTAATCCTTTATACGCTACCATATTGGGTCAACCATTCGAAGGCCAGGGGATAGATATGAGTTCAGATAGGTGGGTTTTAAATATTACTGTCATCATCTGCTGTAATTACATTATCATTCTAGGAAAAGTGTAAATGCATCATGAACACATGGAAGACTTGGTTGGTACTTTCTAAGAGGCTGATGCTGCATAGAGCCAATATGTAATGTTAATATGTGTTAATTATGAAATGTGGTATTGTTATCATATTTTATATCTGATTGCAGTTCCAGTACAGATTCCTCTGATGACAGTGCTGATGAGACTTCTAATGAAAGTTACGGTTATAGAAGTGATGAAGAAACAATGTCTGTGTGAGTCTTGAATCATATTTTTGGGCTTTCATAGAATCAGAAACCGATAAGGGGTAGAGACTTCTTCCTTTCCGGAGGGATACTTTTCCAATTATGATACTTGGTTATAAGTATGTATTCTTTTATTGAAGTTACAGTCGAAATAAGTCTTGTCCTTACATTGGTGTTGTTTTTGGAGAAGTGTACTGAATTTACTCAAAAGCTATGAGTGCATTTTTTCATTCATCCCTTGTGGGTTTCTGTTGGAACTTGAAGACTTCCTTTAAACTTTTTTCTCTGTGGTCAATTCAAAAGGACTGTAA
Organism: Pavona decussata; assembly: GCF_977016875.1. Classification (NCBI taxonomy): domain Eukaryota; kingdom Metazoa; phylum Cnidaria; class Anthozoa; order Scleractinia; family Agariciidae; genus Pavona; species Pavona decussata. The sequence goes on from NW_028145943.1 coordinate 1,012,169, forward strand.
AAAGTATAAAAAATCAGCAGTATATATTTGCAGAATAATAATTACTGTTGTCCTTCAAATGTGACATGAGTAAAAAAAATTGACTGCAAAATTTAAGAGGACTTGGTCTTAGAAATTCATTATCTTGCATCATTACAAGTCCAAGTCCTGAATGACAAATAGTGTGCTATCATTACTCTTTAAAATTTTAAGACCTGTTCATGTCAACCTCTTACAGATATGATGACAGCCATACAAAAACCGCCTTTGATACATTTCTAGAATTTGCTGATAACAGCTCATCCAACCAAAGTCAAGCAGCGCATTCTTCATTGACAGCCCCTGTGCAAAGTGACAGTGGAGAGCCAAGTGGAGAACCACAAGAAGAGGCAACCGAAATGCAAGGTCACGAGGATGTTCATGCTAGGCTACAAAAAGAATTATCAGAGCTTTTTGCGGAGGTCATTAAGTGCGATGATGAATTGGCCAAGTATGTTGAAATGGCAAATGAGGAAAGGGTAATAGTAGAGACAACTAAAGTGCTTGACCTTTTCAATGGGAAGTGCCAAGTGGAGAAATGCTGTGGTGAAAGGAAGATTATAAGACATAGTGTTGAGGGAGGAGTGCTCTCAGTTTCCTACAGATGTTCAGAGGGACATGCAGGTGTTTGGCACTCCTCCTCAGTCCTCACTGAGAAGAGGGGCCAAAAGGTGTTTGTTACATCTGTATTGCTGTCATCAGCAGTTCTTCTAACAGGAAATAATTTTGACAAGGTTGAGCTGATGGCCAAAATGTTGAGGTTGGCCTTTGTGTCAAGTTCTACATTTAACCGAATACAAACATTTCATGCTGTACCAGCTGTCAAAGAGCTGTGGGAGAAAATGAAAGAACAAATTTGGCAGACATTTCAAGACGAGGATCTTGTGTTGTGCGGTGATGCACGAATGGACTCACCTGGGTTTTCTGCCAAGTATTGTGCATACATATTAATGGACCAGTACTTGGATATAATAACCGATTTGGAGATTGTTGACAAACGCGAGGCAGGGGGTACATCAACAGTGATGGAGAAGATGGCTCTAAAGTGGCGGATGGAAAGGATCATTGAGAAATTAAAGATAAAGGAAGTGGTCACAGATGCATCAAGTACAATAATAAAATTGCTGAGAGACATGAAGGGTTAGTTAAAAACCAATTTTAATTAATGAAATTATTGTATTGCATGCAAACATATTCTGTCTACATTATCTGAATTGCAAAGGAGCAATGACTCTCAACATAAACAATAATAATAATAATAATAATAATAATAATAGTAATAGTAATGTGTGGGACAGTCATTAATTCAACTGGCTGACATGGAAAAATACTTTAAGCTGAACAATTTATTTCCATGTAAGCAATGGTTTATTGACAAAAAGCCTGTAGAAAGGTTCAGGTCCCAATCAAGAATTAATTAGGAAGGGGGTAGGGGGACGGGGGAAGGGCAAGATGCCTATTACAGCCTATCCTTGAATGGTGACACTTGTCTTATTAGTAGAGAAATGGGTAAAAAGATTATAAGGTGACAGGAATTTATTTTTATTATTCTTTCTAGATCAGAATCCAGAATCCATGTCAGAATTTTTTCACTCTCTGGATATCTGGCACAAGTCTTGCAAGCTCACAGCCAAGTTGAGTTCTGTAAGATTATTATATCTTTCTCCATTTGTATGTGTATGTTGTGGTTCACATTTTTGCTGTTTAAGATTTGGTCAAACCAGATTGATTTTCAGATTTTTCCTTTGTTCCAAAATAATATTATTATAATGAATACAAGATGAGGAGAAATGAAACTAAAACTGGTTTGAAATTTTTCAAACCAGGGAAAATTTCAGCCACAACATGTATTTAATAGATGTTATTATTAGTAACTTGATCAGCTTGTTATTTACTTTTCATATGATACAGTAACAGATCCAATGTTGGTGTTTCATAACAATAATGATTGCTGTACAACCAAGGTAGAAATCAACTGTCCACCCACCCCTAGCTTCGTGACGTTTTGCGAGTCACGTATTTCTAGTTATTGCTGAATACATGGCTATTTTACCCATACTAGAGTTGTTTCTTTCTTTGATTTGCTTATTTTAGGCAGCTAAGACAAGAGGATGTGAAGGGATAAAGCAATGGATTGAGCCAGTTCGCAATCATTTCTGGCATTGTGCTGAAAATTGTAATGGAGATGAGACAGTCTTAAAGGTAGGGTCAATTGACTGTAGCAATTGTCCCTGAAATTTTATTTTTAGATGATTTATTTTTGAGTGTTTGTTGTAGGACATGTGGTTAGGAGTTATGCATCACGTGTGTAATGAGCATGAATGGGTTGATGGACAGTGCAGCCATGGGCCCCTGACACCACTGGAGGAAGGAAAAGAGTATCTCTCAAAGGAATCAAAAGCTGCACAAGCTATGAGAGATGTCATTTATGACCCTCAGTGGCTCAAGACATTGAAGTTTTATGTCTATTTCAGGTAATCAAGGTTTTTGTTGAGTATACATCTGTTTATCTTTTTTCCTATGAAGGAATTTAATTTTGAAACCTCAGCTGCACAATACTGGGTTCTTTTATGCTGCCGTCACCAAGATAATGATTTAACTTTGAGTTGATCTCTGTGGTTGGGGTGGGCTAAAAAAATGTATTTACTGTGGTTTAATTGCAGGCATACAAGCAAGTTAGAAAGCTTCAATTCCATGGTCCTAAAGTATGCTCCAAAACGGATAGGATTTGCGTAAGTTCTATAATTACGCTATATATGTATAAACTTTGTAGCATTGACACAGCTCTAATTTCAGGGCTTGCACATGAAAGAGTGAAAACTTTCTATAAGGGTTTTTGGGTCTGAATGCTACATGTATTTATATTATCATCATGGTGTTGTAGTGCTTGTGGAAGTCAACATTTTTACCATTTGGACATTATTGGTGTCTGGCTAGTACTGATGACATCAATCTATATAATTTTGTTATAATTGCCAACAGTACATATTACTTTAGACATTTATAATTTTTGTTCATATGATGTACTTCTGCATTTTTGTGAGGAATATTCTAAAAACTGTATTGTTCTTAATCCACAACTTTTAAGAGCTGAAAATTACATTGTTACATGACATTGGCTGTTATAAGTATAGATTTATTTCTACATTACTGTCAGAATAAACCTCTATCTGTTACCAGCCTTAAGTCATGTACAGAAAGGGAGATCATTCAATGTATTATTTTGTGCTACAGTCCCTAATATGTGCACAGATATTTTTCAGAAAGGATTGGGGTATACTCTGTCCCTTATTTTTGAACAACTTTCATGTGCAGGAAGGATTAGAGTGTCCTTTTAAATCAATAATGAAACTATTGTTATTTATTGTGTAGATATGAGATTTTCCTGTACAGAATCCTCCTTGCAGCACTGGACCATAACTTCCATGCTTTTCGAGAGTTGGTCGAGGGAAGATACAAGAGAGTTTACAGCAAGCGTTCAAAGAATTGGCATGTTGTGCCCGTGAAAGAGGAGAAACAGTATAAATACTGGGACATTCTCCTCTCCAAAATTCTCCAGGCCCGTGCAGATGACAACAACTCTATAGCTCGTCATGTAGAAGTCTCTCCCACCAACCCACAGAACCTTGCTCCTACGATAGCCATGCGTGAACCCCCTGCTACAAAAGACTTAGTGGAGGCCAAGCTTTCAAGATTTAAATCTAAGGAATAATTGTGTGCCTGCAACGTTTACATTCATGACAGGTGTTTGGTGTATCAAAAGAGTTGACAACTAAAGGTAAATTGGGCCACCAGTGATTTAAGTGCTGTTGTTTTGAGCGTGAGGAAAGGCTCAACCTCAAAACATCAACACTCAAATCCCTTTACAGTGGCCAATTTACCTTAAGTTATCAATTCCAATGATAAAACATTTGTTTTTACACCCCACTGACATAGCATCACAGTTTCCCTAGAGAGACCCTAACCTCCTTATCTGTTCGACCTAGTACATGTATCTTAATCTTTTGTTTTTAAAATTTAATAGCTTTAGTTCCCTAACTTTGGTTTTCTGCCTTAGCTTAGTGTGTTCCATGAAAATATATGTACATACACTATAATTTTATACTTATTTTATTCCAAAAGATGAACGAACATGGCTTTCCAATAAAATGTGACTGAAAGTGATCCTGCGTTTGCTGAACATCAGTTATTTGTATAGTTTGAAGACTATCAATAATTAATAACAAGAGTAGACACAACAATAATTGATTTGATTGGAAACTGATAAAAATTGTATTTGTCATCGTTGGTTTCCATGATTGCACCCTAAAATACTCTAACTTTGTAGTAGATATAAGCAACTTCAACTTTTGGATTTCATGTCAGGACACTCAAGTGAAAACTGGCAGTCCTCTAAGGAAGCAATTTTAAGGACGGTGCCAACTTTTAGTACTGTGCACACGTTCTGCGCATCTCAAGATACTTGGGGTTTCCTTTGGGTGGTGCCTTCTAATACAGGGATATTTTTCTGTGGCTTAAAACTATGCAGAGAAAACACAACTTAGAAAGTGCTCTTGGTATCCAAAAAGAAAATTGGGGGAACCATGCTCAATTTTCAATTTGGATTCCAATAGCCCTTGCTAAAATCTGCTTTTCCCTCATAGTCATAAACCGTGCAAAAATACTTCTGTATTAGTAGGCACTGTCCTTAAACAATACTATGATCTTCTAAATCCTAAATACTGTCCATCTAAAGCTTGGTATGCTTCTCTTACAATCCTAACTGTGCAAGCTGGGCAAACTTTTCTGTTTCCCCGGCCCAGTTTACCAAAACGCCATAAAATAAACTGGCGGTATGCAGCTTTTGGAAAGCTATTAGATGCGTAATCGGGTTCCTCTACCCTTATGTCACATCTTGCACGTATTGCAACTGTTAACACTTCCCTGTCTATACAAATGTTCTGAAACAGTTCATAAGAGGTCACACATGTGCGTTTTCCACAACATTTGTTTTCTTCTGGTGTTGGCATAAGTCTGCACACCCCACAGAGACACCACTCTGGTGGTTCACTCTCGGGTGGACCTTCAGGGTTGGGGTGAGCTGTATCTCCCGCAATCAAATTCTTTGCATAATCCAAACTGCCTCGTCCATTGCTCAGCAACTCAAGAAGCAAACGGTCCTTTTCCTCTGGGGTGATTGTTCTAATGAAGACCTTTAAAAATAATCAAAATAAATTGATGTTTATCTTTTGCGAGTGAGGGGATGATTGTGGGGTCTAAACTATTGAAGGGAATCAGCTACCAGTATTTTGTGAGTGAAGTTTTGCAAGCAAAGCAAGAAACTTACAATTGAAAAGCCCATTTTTGATCATGTCACCTGCTTCAAGATATAACATAGCATACTGAGCGAACTGAGTTTCAGTGTGAAGATTCATTTACCAGTTGAAGACCCCAAGTGTTACCTTTGGTGGTGCCAAAACACACTACAAACTTTGATAGGCCAAAAATATACCATTCCATTGTGAACACAGAAGCAGTATTATACGTTCTCGGTATGAGAGAAAAACAAAACAAAAACAAATACACGAAGGAAGTAAAAAGGGCTTCAAAAAGTAAACGGAACAATACACTTGAAAAAATAGTAAGTCTTTCATAGTTTTTTAGTGTTACTTCTACTACTGAGGAAAGCAGAATACATACTGCGTACATGCACTGCTTACGATTGAAGCAATGATTAAACGTAATGGAAGAATTGCAACCTTGGGAACAGTTATAGAGAAATTCATCCACTGTTGACAATTCGCGAAGAAATTTGAGGTTGAGAAACATTGTTATTCACAGCAATCATGAACATTGTCTCGGCAGCATTTCTTACCCCAATTTCTTCTCTAGACTTGGCTGCTGCGGCTTGATGTCTGTCAAAAGCACTGCTAGGAAGTCGAGCAACAGCTGCTGGAGCATTGGAAGAGATCTCTCTCCTGTTCGAGCAAGGTTTTCCTTCTGGACCACAATCGCAGTTCGCAGAACAGGGCAAACCGTTGTCACGGCAAACACAACCTCTTGTCCTTCCAGACTTTCTTCTGCAAGTATTCTTGCAGTGACATGTCTACATGCGAACAAGCATTAATAAACATCTCCAAAAATAAACGCCTACAAATTTCAGAGACCAAGTCACATGCATGTGTAGAGATACGTGAATACAGTATTTGCTTTCGAAAGTCTTGAATGGTGAAACGTTCCAGCAGAACAAGCATACCAATACATCATGCATACATAGTTAAATTGCAGTTATTGTCACCTACAAGGATTACGGCTTTTTTTCTCTATAAAATGGAACTATAATCACAATATTTTCCTCATAAAAGCGGGTTCTCACACGAGGAAGAAAAAAAACGAGTTTCTACTTACCATGCGGGTTTCGACGCTAAAGCCCGCCGCACACGTGAGGAAAGAGCTGAGCAAAATGCCTCGCGAGGCAGATAGCTCAGCCGTTTCCTCTCGTGTGCGGCGGGCTTAACAGCCAGATCATCTTGTTGTGGCATCTCGTCATCGGATTCCTCTCGAATAATCGAACCATACCTATTCAATGGTCTTCCTTGAATTGAGGACATGCTTCAATTCTCAACCTAGAGTTTATACGTGTATCATTCGACTCGAATTCGACGCGATGAAATTATAGCGCGATAAGATGTCGGCTCACTCTCTATCATTCTTATCAATGTCCCGGATAAAAACAACAACAATCGCCCGCAAAGCACACTGGTTGGGAGGGACCCTTTAATTCGCTTCCGGTTTTAATTTGCCCAATTACGGCATGCGAGGCTATGATAGGGAATTTCCCTTTTATTTATACCAACTGAACTGTCAGCTGTGTCGCTAATTGTGTTTACTCGCCGAAAAGATCTGTCATATTCTGTATTGTTAGCATTCCAGGTTTTTGTCTTTATAATCATTGACCTGATTAAAATTTTACTGAGTTTTCTGGCAAGAATAACGGAAGTTTCTGTCACGCCGACATTATGATGTTGTAAAATTATCTTTGCATGTGTTTATATTTGGTGGAGTACCGTAAGCAGTCGTATAAACAATATATAAACGTATGTGTTTCTTTCATTTCATGTATTTGAAGCCTCCTTTATGTATATTGGGCAATAAAATTATTTTAGCTGTCCGATCAGCCTTGAATTTAATTTTATGAAAGACTTGTCGACCATTTACGAGTACTTTTGAATCTTTTGAATATGAAACTTTTAACGACATTAGACTGAAGAATTATGAAGGTGTTCTCCACCGGTCTCATGATCCTTAAAAAGTTACTTGTTCAGTTTACTGACAGCTTGTGATCTTGTTTGTACGGATTGCGATCGCAAACCCGGCCAGACTCATGCGTAAAAAAAAAGTAAATAAAAATAAACAAATAAAAAAGGAAATTAAGAAAGAAAGAAAAACGAAGGTGGATTAGCTGATTAGGGACTGTGCAATAATTATCAGGAGGAGGGGGGGCTGTAAACCCAGAGTTATCTAGCAAAAACTTAGACAGTACCCCCCCCCCCCTTCCAAAACTAAAAAATTAGTTCTAAGCCCCCCTCTGTTATGTTAAAAATAACGTCGCACCCCCCCCCCCCCCCACTAACACACACACACACGCACTCACTCCTCGCCGCCACCATTACCATAGATGCGTTTAAGTACATACCTTTTATATTGTCATGATACTGTAATATACTGTATATTGTCATGCTACAATAATGACAAACGTTATTATGTAACATCTGGTATCGAGAAGGATGTTGACCGCTTGATTGAAGATTTAGACAAAGCATTTGCTAAGTACCGGGGTGCTTACCACATTGGCTCAAAATCCAAAACTTCTGAAGCCAGAAAGAGAAAGGAGCAGAGAAAAAAAAAATCAAAGAACAGGAGATTGAACGCTTCAAATAACGGACGAAAAAGGGCTTGCATTATATTTAGATCCTTGGGAGGAGAGCCTGTTGAACTTTGTTATGAGCCAGAGATGTATGGAATTCAGCAAATCGATTCAGTCGATGAAGAAACATTACTTTTATTCACATCAAAAACCGACAACGCCTGTCTACGAGATCCGTTTGATTCCCATTGTTTTACGGGGGCCGGGGATGCTGAAAAACAAGTGCATGATTTTTGCTTTACATAGGGTCAGCTTAATTAAATAGAAGAAGGGTTAAAATTAATTAGTTATCTTTTCATTTTGATGGAATTTTTTCAATAATCGTTTAACAGCTGTTCGTATTGATATTTGTTACAGTCAGTATCATGAGGCCTGTATTGAGAATCTTTTATTGCGTTTAACTTTATTTACATTTCGAATAAAACTTAAGGCCCCCCCTGACTCAAATGAGTGATTTTACTCTTGAGCCCCCCTATCTTGGCAGCAATTTTAGGTAATGCCCCCCCTCTCGTTTTTCAGCCCCCCCCCCCCCCCCCTCCTGATAATTATTGCACAGTCTCTTATCAGGGTTACTTTAAATTAACCTTTCACCAGGCACTCTGATTGCACAGGGTGAAGCGGACCCTTTCCTCACCACCCCCCCTCCTTAATTTTTCGCGGGCTTCTGCCAGTGGAAACTTCGAACACTGGGAAGCTGAAAGGGCCCCTCCCCCTCCCCTCCCCTCCCCTCCCCCTATCTATACAATACAAAACAAACTTTCATGACACTCCCTGAAAAGGGAGCGCCTTTCTTTTTGCCTTTCTTTTAGGGGTTCGCTGACCTTTGTTTTCGCTCTAACCCTAATGCTCTCTACTACGTACGATAGAGCCTGCACTGTTGAAAGGATTGCATCAATTATGTATTGAGAACAATAAAATAATCAAGCGATAACTATTCCCTTATCACGCGGGAGCATCAATCTGAGCGGTAAAATTGGACGAATTTTCGGCCGAAATCAGGTGATGACGGCATTATTTAATTCAATACAATGAGAGATGAAAAGAACTACCACTTAGACGATGCCTTACAATTCCCGTCAAGTAGCCTCTTTCCAAGATTTTCACTAATCTTCGTCTTTGCTGTGTTGAATAGGATAATCAAGCGCTTTACATGTAGGCGTGATGAACACGTGAACAACAATAACGCCACCAGACAAATGCATTGAAGCTCAAACCATGAGTGAACTGACAGAATTTGAAAATTTACTTTTTAAAATACACTTTTAGTCTAAGAACGGCAAGAAGCTATTTCCGTTTCTAGTGGGTAACACATACAAAAAACAAAAACATATCGGGTGGATAACGATTCCTGGTTTTGCAAAGGTGGCCCACTAAGACTTCACACATTTAGCGGACAAAATATAAACCCTCGCTCTTTCAAAGCTACACCGTGAATCTTCAATGAATTTTGTGATATCATTCCTGATTGTTGCGTTTTCGGATGAAGTCCAACGATGTCTACGGAATCATTCAACCCTTGAGTCAGTTAATGAGACTCTATAGTCCTATAGTTGTAATGCTGAATTCCAAAATTTTCTACAGCCGCGGAGCCGAGATGGCTTTTAGCTTTTCAGTCTTTGGATTTAATCCGTCGGTTTGACTTTTTAAATGAAGCTCATAGTGGTGCTCCTTGAGTTTTCGTGTTTTACCTAGTTTTCGTTTCGTTTTGTTTCCACAACTCTTGACCCAAAAGGTTAAGAGCGACGGCAGATCGAAACGTTAACGAGTGCTGTCAGTGATGCTGATGCGACTTGAATAATCACGCACTAATCACTTGTCAGCTCGTTACGCAATGCAAAATATCAATATTCATTCATTTATTTGTTTCATGTAATACTTCTGAATATCGTAAACTACAACGCTCAAATCAATATGTTTGTGTGCTAGTTACCTTATTCTCGCCGCTTTTATTCCATAGTATTACTAAATTTAAATAACCTCGATTCCTTTCGGTTATTCGCCGTACGATTCACCTTGAACGACCTTGATGCACGCGACCTTCAGAAACACGCGGGCAGTTTCTCGATTCTGATTGGCTAACATGTCGTGAATAGGAAAGTTTATGAAAAAAGCGACCACAGTGGGCAGCCACCTGACATTATAACACAGACTAAAGTCGTCTTTAATTTATTCTCACCGGCGAAGACGCGGTCTTTTCACTGATTTAGGTAAGAATCTGTTTTGACGCAAAAATGCCTGCGAGTTACGAGACACTTAAGAAGGAGCCTCGGCCCACCGTCGACCCGCCGTTCACCTTGAAGGAATTAAAAGCCGCCATACCAGCTCACTGTTTTGAGCGTTCAACCTTGAAATCGTTTTCGTACGTCGCTTTGGATGTAAGCGTGGCTTGGTTGCTGTTTCTCTGCACAGGTTATTTCAACCATCCTTACTTACCATCATGGGCTTGCTACATATTGTGGCCGCTGTACTGGATCTGTCAAGGCTGCGTGTGTACCGGGATTTGGGTGTTAGCTCACGAGTGTGGCCATTACTCGTTCTCCGATAGTAAAACGGTCTGTGACGTGACCGGACTTGTGTTACATACGCCTCTCCTAGTGCCTTACCATTCGTGGCGAATAAGTCACGCAAAGCACCACCGCGGTACTAACGACATGGACCGTGACGAAGTCTTTGTACCCAGTACGAAAGCCGAGTTTAACGAAGGAGCCCTAACTGCCCTTTCACCCGCTTGGAACGTCTTATGTCTGTTGAAATTGTCCTTGTTTGGCTGGCCTGCGTATCTGCTGTTTCACGTCACGGGAAGAAAATACCACACTCACACGGACCACTTCAATCCCAATAGTCCTATATTCAGCGACAGGGAATACAGAGATGTAGTTATCAGTGACATTGCGCTGGTGGTTTGGATTGGTTTTCTTGGATACATGGTGTATCTCAACTCCTTCACGTGGTTGTTGAAGGTCTATATCATCCCGTATCTCATTGTTAACTTCTGGCTGGTCTTTATAACTGATTTGCAGCATTCCGACGCTGCTGTTCCTCATTACAGAGGTAAGCAATGGAACTGGTTGAAAGGCGCCCTTTGTACTGTGGATCGTAACTATGGTATCCTGAATCACGTGTTTCATCATATCGGAGACACTCACATCGCTCACCATCTCTTCTCATATATGCCTCATTATCACGCGGTCGAAGCTACAGAGTATTTGAAAAAAGCTTTGGGTGAGTTTTATTACAGGGACGACACCCCGATTTTCAAGGCTATGTGGTTGACCGGGAGATACTGTCGTTACGTTGATAATTCGGGTGATATCTTGTGGTATAAGCATGACTAATGTGCTTTTTACCGATGTGAACTAATTGAGCGGCAAATAACGATTGCCGTTTACAGTGCTGATAAAATGCGTGAACACTTAGTAGCTTGCCACCGAAAACTCAAAGTGCAGGAAATAGACCTCAATCACGGTGTTAAAAGCGTCATGGGTAATCGAGACAATATGGCGGAAAATGTTAAGGTTTGTGTGAGAACTGAAAGCCAAAAATCTCTCGAAGGTATGTTTTTGTAACGTTCTCCGGTCCAAACATAAAACACACGTTCAAAGAAAGGATAGACTCAATTTCAGCGAAGAAAATAGTTACTGAATTCCCAAAGGTCTTTTTCCCATATATTTCTGTAATTTTCATTACAGGGAATGTATGGCCGTAAAATGCAAGAGAAAAAATAACGGAGTTTAATTATTTCTTTTTGTTTTCTATGTCAGATGATCGCCCCGATTACCCATGATGCTCTTAATACCGTGATACATAACAAAGCCTCTTTACTGTGTTATGCAACTAAGGGATGGACCATTTTTAAGGGGCGGTGGGGGTGGGGGGGGGGGGGGGTGGGGGAGGTGCCCGATTGTTTTTGTCTTAACCAAAAGCTTTGTATTAGTGTACACGATTTTTCCTTCAGCAAACGATTTGCAGGAACGTTGTTATTGGTTGTTTTTATTTGGGGGGAGGGGGCGTTTTTTTTTACGAAATTAGAAAGGTTAGTGAAATAGGCTGGGGACCAAAGGGTAATAATTAAGGCAAGTATTTTTGGGAACCATTTGCGTTTAGCAGGCGATAATACGAATAGCATTTGTGCGTGGTTGTTTGAAATACTAATTGTCATTCCTAAATCAGTCGTAGAATGGTTACTCCATGACATTCCAGAAAGAACAGAATCCGTTTGAATTGTGTTATAAATGGTAGTTAGTCAGGGTGTTTTCGTCACTGGCTCAGGTTTTCAGAGATGCACTGAATAAATACATAAAGAAATACTTAACTGAAAATTGAAAATAACCCGGAAACGTTTACCGGTAAAATAAGAACACGTTTATCTAAAAATTTCATTTCTTGGAAATATTCTAAAAGAGGAGACGCTCCGAAATGCTTCGGAATGGTCGCGGTCGTTTATTGGTTTAAATTCCAATAATTCTGATCATTCCCACTGTGTGAGGTCCTGTGTTCATTCTCATTCCAGAAGAGGTCAAAGCACGCGCCCTTATGAAGGGTCGCAAAAACTAAGCGTAAATTTCTGACGTTCTATACCGTACCAGTAACGATAGGTAATATATTACTATGTTTTTGGCTTTGCCATGGAGCTATCATAAATGTGACTGGACAATTTTTTGTTTTATTTACGTAAAAGGGCTTCTATTTTGGTTAAAATTGGCTTGTGGAAGGGGAAAGGTTTAATTATCCAGGCGGAGCCTAAACTTTAGGTAATTATCAGCCCCACTCCCAAGCAAACAAACAGACATTAGCGTTATAATATTACAGAGTATCTTTATTTTTTTTATAAAGATTTCTGTTCTTGAGTCATCGTAGCTTTATCAGAAATTAAAAAAAACCCGAAACGTCAAGTTACATAAAATGCGCAACTGACAGCGCAAGTTTTATTATGTTTGTTACCGCTGTTTGTATGTTATCTTTATTTTTGTTATGATAAGTTCGTGTGAGTCTACAGCGTGAGAAAGGTACAACAATTGAAATAATAATAAAACTGAATACTTTCACCAATATACAGATTTCGTCCTGTGTAATGCAAAGAGATTCCAGGGGACAATTGAAGAAAACCTTTTAAAAATTTATACTTGTAGTTTACAAGCGGGGCCCTTGATTTGGTATGCACACACAAAACAAGAACACGGTAAAACTGTTCAAAAGTAATTTCAATAATACTCGTTTAAGACAGTGTCGAACTCATTTTTAAAATAATTAATGAGTTTGCATGTGCGTGTATAACAGTACAAAGGCCCAGTTAGCTACAGACAAGTGAACTTAACCCTTAAATTACCAGTATCAACGTGCACATTTTTCATACTGTTCTCTCCATATTCTTATAGGATTACTTGGGAGAGTTTGTTTAACAATCACGGCAGTTTATCTTTGTGATCATTTCTTTTATTCTCATGACCCGTGTGCTTCATCAATTAGTGATATTGTAGGGGGAAATAACATGCTGATCGCTACTGGGGCTTAAAGGGTTAATTGAATTGGTCCTACAGAAATATTGCTTGAAGTGCTGGGAACTTATGTTCATTTCCTCGATTGTGCTATCGACCAGGGTCATTAACAGAGGTAAAAAGTATCCGTGCCTATCAAAATGTCAATTGTGCTTGATTCCTGTCACGCCTGTTTTCAATACCAGCTTTGGGGACGGGTTAACGGCCAAGTCTGATCTCGTAGTTGCTGAAAGGGCGAGATATCAAACAGAGCGTCACTGAACTGGAAAGAGGGCTTCAACACTTACCCTCGTCGTTTTGTGAGTTTGTAATATACCTGTGGAGGATGAATTGTTGAAAGCTTGATTTTTTTAACGCTTTCTCCCTTAGTCGCGTCGCGTTCATGACTGCGATGGCCTTTCTTGCATTGATTGGGTCAGAAATACTGAAAAGCGGTGTCAAGAATTAAATTACTTGTAATGGTAATTGAGCTGAGTGGAGTGCAGTTTGGTCTGAAATCGTACGCGAGATTTTAATTTCACAAGTATCATTTCAGCCCAAAACTGCACGACACGAAGTACAATTACCATTTTATTACATCCATTTTGAAAGCACACAGTTGGCTAGTACATGTGAGCCATTAAATCTGATTGGTTATTATTATTTCATTTTTTATTTTGATGGGCTAAAAAAGGTATTCAATTTAGGGCAAAAAATAGTGCGATTCGTGAATAAATCGCACTGTTGTGAGCCAATCAGATTGCAAGGACCACCAGTGATTCCAAAATGGGTGTAATAAATACTGAAACAGAATGAGTTCTTCATTAAGAAAAATCTATGGCTTATTACTAGGAAATTAAAACTGAAAGAAAGAACACCTTTTTTTGTTAATGACCACCCTTCTAATATTACTGTACCGTAGTATGGGATAACACAACCAGTTTAGGAATTTGTTTCGAAAGTTGTTTTCTAGCCTGCAATGCAGTCCTTTTTTCAGGGGACGCGAGAGTGTCAGAATCTTGGTTAATCGTAAACGCCATGTTGGATTTTCAAAATCTCAGGGAGCTGGGATACCCACCCTCTTGGTCAGACTTTCGACTCTCCCCAATGTTCCTCTGCTATTAAAATCCAAGATGGCGGCTATGGCGCTCGTTGTTTGCGTTTTTTACAATAAAACGTCACCTACTATCTTCACACTGAGAGTTAGATAAAGGTGCGTTTTGGTGAACGTCAAAGAAAATCGTCAAAATTATTTTGAAATCGGAAAAAAATTATGATCAACAAAAACTGCCAAGACGTCCGCGCCAAATTTATCCGTTGCTGACTTTATCAAACTCTATCAAAGTTGATTTCCAAGCCAGTTTGTCTAACAGATAGGGCATCGTTTAGAAGATACTGTATTATTAATTAAAAAAAAAAAAAAACCTTTTCTCTTCGCTTCAAGTGTCTCGGAAAACAGCCTAGTTAATTTCTCTTTATTGGTGGGTAGAATTGTCATATTTCTTGGCTCTCTTATCTTGAAATTTTGTCGGCAGATTTGTAAATAATTTCCACAGCATTTCTTTGACTGACGCCAACCAACTTTTTTTTTGAATTTTCGACTCTCTTAATTGAAGGCAGTAGGTGGTGTGTGATTGTTTATCGCTGTGACTTCATTGAACCGTTTTTCTGTTTACAGCTGTGTTACCATTAAAGGGTCATTATCATGTAGAGGGTCTTATAGAAAAGTGGCCGACGCAGCATGGGTTCCAAAATCAAGCGATGGGAGGCGACGTTTTGACCTTATGTACGAAAACAGTTGCTTTTTCCTTGTTTATCATAAAAAACGTAAACTCTGTGTCACTTTTGTTTTGTCTAGTCTAAAAGAAAATAGAGACTACTCTCACTAATTACTTTTGGTCTACAGCTGAAAAATGAGAAACTTTTCCGGGAAAACATGACACTTGACTGAATTCCATTCAAGTTTTCTTCTTCATTCACAAGTCGGTAAATATTGGTAAATTGGTTGAGTTAGTTTGGGTATTTGCGACACATTCTAATATAAAGCCATCTCGTTTGCTATCAAAGGTAAGAAATAATATATCCAAATAGCCAGTGGTCCAACTACGGCAAAAGGGACTCTCTTTAATGATAAACAACATATTTATTTTCTCTAATACGATGACTGTGTTATGATCGAAGAACAACCGTATAAGGTCCCGGATGAAATACTATACGTATAGTGTTCCTGCGGGATCCAAAAATTGAAAATTTAGCTAGTATTTTACAGGGTCGCCAAATAAATGGTGAACCGAACGGTTGCAAAAACTAACCATTCATTTCTATTCCGCTGTCTTTGCTTTTCCGTAGAAGTAGGTGCACAAGTGTGTTTTCTTTTATTTAAGTAAAAAAAGGTAAAATTTCGTGAAAGTTGGTATGCGAAAGAGGAAAAGATTAATCATCTGGGCAGAGCCTTCTTGCATAAAACTTGATCGAGTACCTCTTCTCCCCCCCCCCCCCCCCCTCCCTCCATCTCCTCCGGGGATAAGGTCAAAGTAAATAGTTCGTGTGAGTTTACTGAGCTTCGACTTATGAAAACAGTTCCTTATTAAACATGCTTGTTTTTTCATACAATTCAAAAGGTAAACTCGGCGTCCTCTGTGGAGACATGACACATGGCCTAATTGCATTCAAGTTGTAAAGTTTTCTTCTTCATTTCACAAGTCGGTAAATATTCCTACAAAAAGCCACAAACCAAATTAATGTCTATAAATGTTGTTTGACAGATTCGCTTTTAATCTGAAATTTCCTTTCTTCAAACAAAGGAATCTAATTATCGCCGCCTATTTCTGGTTGGGGATAATTAAAAATGTTTTATAGTTTAAAGCGTTTACACAAAAATATCACTTACGAAAGGTGCGGATGCTAAGCTCTCACATTTCCGCTGGAAAAAAAAAACGAACCTTTATCTATCAATAGTATGATATCCCAGCTTATGAAAGGAAACGAACCTTTATCTATTAATAGTATGATATCCCAGCTCAGTTATGAAAGGAAACGAACCTTTATCTATTAATAGTATGATATCCCAGCTTATGAAAGACTTATGTTAATTGTTTGTCGAAGGTTCAAGACGGAGAAAAGAATCAATATTTGCAACACTTCACACTGAAAATTGGTAGAATTGGTTTGGATCGTTTAAGCCATCTCGAGCTCGTTGGTACCGAAGGTAAGGAATCGCGCTTCACACTTTTTATATGATAAACAACATATCTAGTTCTCTCATACGATGACTGTATTATGATGGAAGTATAACTGAAAACAAACTCAACATAAACTGTCTCAATTGATATATGAGACTGATATCGCATCATATCAGCAAATAACGCAATTAAAAATGGAAGTTCTATCTAGGTACATGAAATGTCTAACCGAAGCTGAAGGCTGCACTAAATGAAGAGATATAGTTATTCTATACGTGATCTGTATTGATTCAGTTTAAAGTGGTCGAATCGAAGTAGTAGCATAGTAACTGATAAATTGCGAGTTTAAAAAAGATAATGACATGTAGTTTTTAATAGGTAATACACGTTTTGATGGCGTTACGAATTTTGAAAAACCTGTCATTTCGATTGTATTGGGTTTTGTGGCTTCGGACTAAGGGCTAAAGCTGACCGCAGCCACAGTTTACCTGTTTAAACGAATTTGCGGTAAAAAAGGATAAATCGAAAGTCTAATTTTGAAAAATGAAGGCATTGTGAACAACGGACGCTAATGGACTAGTTGGATGGCTTCTCGAGATCCGGGGCTCTGAAGTTAATTCAAAATTACAAAATTAAACAATTCCTGAATTTAAACTGTTTTTTCTAAGATCTACCCGAAGAGATGTAATCAGAATAGCTAATATGCCGGTCTTGGCCTTCAAGATCGTTGTAGTATCTTTATGAGGGTTATTTGAACAAATTAACAGGTGAATTTGAATTATTTACGTAGCTGCATATTCAAGATGCAGAAAAATTTTAGCGAACCAAATCTATTATGTCCTGAATTTCGGAGCTATGGTTAGCTTTCCGAAATTTCTAGCTGGGTTTATCTCGCACCCTTAACGCCATTCTGTTCCGCAACCGGAAAACAAAGCAATTATTATTATCAGTGATACGTACGAGGTTTTGAGGTGAGATTTCACCAAGGAAACACCTTGCAGCGATCTCATGTCGAATTATCACATTCAATATATAGACAAAAATATAGAGCTAAACATGCAGTATTCGCTGTAATCGGAACCGTTTGGCGCGGGTTTTTTAAATTTAAAAATATAACAGCGAGACTTAATATCTTTCCCTATTGAATTGTCTGTATAAACATTTACACTCTTGAATCCCTCAAAAGTAAATTACCTAAAATGTCCTATTGACAAATTTCATTGGTTTTGAGAAAGTGATCGCAGAAAGAATCTGACTGAGTTTTAAGGCTCGCCGGCGAACAATATTTTCACAAAGTATGCTAACCTTGTTTTATAGGAATCATATCACATCAATTCTGTTGATGACGAAGACTATTTTATACCTTGATGGCAAATATTACAAAATTGCAACGCCAACTCGCTCAAACCTTCAAAAAGAAAATGACCAATCTTTTCCTTACTAGTTATTGACATTACTTTTAAGAACTAAATTGACTTTAACAAACACTTTCGTAAAGAAAAGAAAAAATGGTTAAAATTATAAAACGGGAAGAAAATTAACATAAGAAAGGAAATGTGTGGGTCTGTGAGGTTATAACATTGAATAAAACATGAAACAGGAAAACTGGTATAAATAAATATACCTTGAAAAATTTGAATATCTCATCTGTCGTTTTACCACGGCGGAAATTTCATTTCTGTATGTCATATGAAATTTGGTCAAGGGACAACATAACTTGTATGTTTCAAATAGCGGTTCATTTTGGTCGATATCTGTTTAGAAGAAATTCAGATTTAGTTTAAAGAAAATGGAAAGCCTTTTCTTCGGTAAAATGTCATGATCAGCTCAAAACTTCGTAACACCGAAAAAAAAAATTTCCTTTCGTTTTCGAAGGGGCAAATATTTCATTACAAATGCTATTGAGGAAAGGTCAGCTAGCATTTTCTTAAAGCCAATAAAAGCTCAATACATTCGGGGAACAGGTTTTCATTCTCTAAAACTTTGTGTACCGTAAGTTCAATTTTCAGCTGATATGTATCCGAACAGGTGAAACTGACACAGATACGTTTTTGAAAGGACACAAAACGACCTAGAAACACAGGAGATAATTTTTAGTATTTCTCCTTGGATGTCCCTGATTTGCAAATAAATAACTTGTTTGGAGGAGCTAAATTTTTAATTGAGTATCGTAAATCTAACACTAAATTAAAGTAATTACTCCGGCCAATCACTACAGACGCAAACGGCGCAATGAGCCTATTAGAACTCGAAGCAAATACATGTCACTGGCGCTAAAAGCGCGGGAAATCGTGGGCGAGCAAGCGGCAATTAGTTTCGGTTTTGTTTTGTTTTTCATTGGTTGAAAAAGTGGCGCGAGATTTCTTAACCAATCACAGAGCGAAGTAAAGCAAACGTAATTACTTTCGACACACGAAAGCCATCACTCTAAAATGAGATTATTTTAAAAAATGTTGGCTGGATCGACTTGTGTTACATTCATCAATATGAATTAGTGCTTAAGGGAAGTGTAATTGCTGTTATCGAAGGGTGATTCAGCCAATCAGAGTGGGACGGTCCGGCGAGAATTGGACGTGGTACTCGACAGTAATTATTTATGTTCCATAGTCTCTAGTGTTCTATGAACTGCCAATCGCTCAAAAATAAACTAAAGTATCTTTCCAAAGGTTGTAATTAGGATATGTTAATGAATAATGATGTCACGGAGGCCCGGTATACTCCTCAAAGTATCGAATCATGTATTTAGCATTTTCTTCTACAAGGTAGTGACTTTTAAGTCCAAAACCAAAGTAACGAAATAAGACTGAGAAAAATTGTTAATGAAATGTTCGATCTCAAACTCTATCCCTTCCCACGGCTGTCAGATTATTTTTTTTAGCAACAAATAACCACCCACCCCCCATCAGGGGACTTGATACATTTTGGCAGAACAAGGATGTCTCGCAAAGTCGTGGGCAGATGTTTAAAGTACAGTCTGACGATATTAAGGTCTTTCCTGTTCTACGAAACCAGCATGTCAAAGTTGCGACATTTAATTTACCTCACGGCTTCGGCAGAGTGTTTTGAACACTGAACTGGCACTATTCACGAAGCATCGACAGCGATTTCAATAGCAAGGTTCATTAAAGGTCTATAGGATACTAATAACTGTAAACATAGCGTTTGTTTCGCCTTTGTATAAGCTACCAATGGTATGTTTTATTGCGGATTAAAATATAAAAGGTACTATGTATTGCGAATTTATTGACCGACAAATGAATAGCAGCGACTTGTACGATGTTAAAAGGTCCAAAAAACATCATTTAAACTGTTATAAATTTTGTTGTAGATACATTCTCAATTTGAGTCATGCATTCCTGGTTCCGTTTATCTTGCCAATGCTGTGAGTTTAATTCGGAATATTAAGTTTTCGAGCCCAACTTTATCTCATTAAGATCGCGCGCAAAAAATAGATTATATTGTCCTTCAAAAGGAAGCACTTACTTTCTGCCAATAAAACAAAACAATAAAAACGCGTTAACTTATTCATATTCAAAAAACGCCGAAATGTTCGTCAAAGAGCTGACAGTAAGTTAAGGAGGCGGCGAGTGAAGAGAGCTTTCGACTGAAACCGTATCCCTCAAACAACAAGGTATGTTTTCAAAAACGTGGAAACGTAAATTTCCTGGCCAACTCATTTCAGCAATCTTCAAAGCGAATTCAGTATGGAGTGGCGTTGTTAATTCATCCTACAGTTTCATTTAAGTCGCTTGTTTGAGGTACACGATTATGGATGAACTAATATCTCAGTCTTTTTTAACCTGGGAAATCTAGAAATATAATCCAGCACTGACATTTGTTTTCTGTTATGGTATAAATGTATCTCGTTTTGCGGCTGTTAACATTACAAAAGCCGGAACTCTTTCAAGTACAACAGCTCGGATGGACGCCGGAAAGATACAGTTATGTAGTTTGGCCATCCATTTGCTCGCTCGCAAATAAAATATCTATAAGGTTATAACAGAAATTTTCAAGTTAAAGTATAATTTTAGCACAAGAATCCAATGTTCATGGCCGAAAAAGGAGAATTCTACACGGACTAATTGATCGACATCGCTCGCTGATGGGAGGTTGTTAAAAAGTGAATTGAAAGGCTCAAATCCTCTGCATTAATTCCGTATTATAGTGTGAGGCCGTTTGTTGAGTCAGTTATTTCCTGTGGTGCCTTATGCTTCTAGAGAACGTAATTCAATGGCCAAGTTTGTTATGTTGACAGTACGTGATTAAAAAATGAGAACCGTTTTGAGGGTACTATTGTAGCATTTAGTTAATTTATACGCCAGTGCCCTTGGTCATACTTCGGTTAACCAAAGTGGTTCTTGCTTTTGGTGATGTCGACCATTCAAATGAGTACTAGTGTTTTATGTGACAATTGGTTTATTTTTAACACTGAACGAATTTGTTCAAAATAAATCCCTTAAATTTGTGATATTCTGAAGCCGATATCGAACTGTATTTTCCTGTAGTACTGTTTATTTGTTCTGTAATTTTTGTACGCTGGTTTATTTTGGTTTAGCATCAAAATTTATTCGAAATAAGAAAAAAAATTACTAGCCTTGTATTTTAGCACCTTCCAGAGAAAAAAAAAGTTCAGAATCCAATTTGCCTTGTTCCAAACATTAGTTGATTAAGTTGTTTGCTTGCCTGGCCTGTTAGTGAATTTATTTTGCTTTCAAGGATGAAACGAATCAACACCAATTGGGTTTTACTTGAATGCGGAAATAGACTGCGAATGTCGGATGCAAATTTGGTCTTCAAATGCAACACTCACAACGTATTCTCAATTCATTCCTATATCTTTTTAAAAACTGTTTATATACAGGCAGATGTTAGTAAAGGCACACGCTTCTGTAATGATTTTTTTTTTGTTACCAGAAGCGTAGAATACCCGCCACCTATTTGCATTTCATAGATTCATAAGATTGTTTTGTTTTTATTTGCTTCCAATCGTTGTGTATCTGTACAGCATTAATTCGGAGATAAGTCAGCCGAGCATGCCAAACTTCCTTCCCAGATCCAGCTAAAAAGACATGACTTCGCAGAATTTACTATTGTTTATAGCACAGAAAGTTTTCGTGTCAGCTTTCGTCAGTATACAGTATACAGTGCTCAAGACTAATCATTGAAAACCTTTTAAAATTTGCATAACGATCGTTAATCGCTTTTCCGGCTTTATTTGTTCTCAACCGAAGAGCGTAATTCGGATAAGATAATGCAACATTTCTTAAACACGGAATCCGATTCCTCGCCAGCAAGAAGGATTTTAAAAGCACAGGTTGAAAAGGAGGAACTGTTCAGTATTCCTGGAAAAAGGGTCTCGTCATAAATTGTATATAAATGTAAAATAAAACTTCTTGTTATCCAGCCTGTTCCATAGAAAAAATGGTGGTATTTAATATTACTGCCAGGTTTGGCTTAAATTGTATACTTTGATTAACAAAGAAATATTTACTGAATATAAAAACATTTAACCGCTCATACGGCAGTTTGGGTAAATTAATTCAATATGACTGATTTTAGGGAAATGGAAACCTGTTTTCGTTCAGATCTTCACATGTATTTTCACTAAGAAATTAGGTCCTTTAAAAAAAAAAAGAATATTGTATGAGAAATTTAAAACCTACTGGCGTAATAAAATCACTACGCATGCAAACTAGCAGTCCGCGGATTGTAGACATAATTTATTTTATTTTTGTCTAAGCTATACTGACATATATACAATATCTCAGGGAAACATGAACTGAAACATCGTTTGCACCTCGCATTAGATCGAAATCATATCCGGTGGAAAACAAAACTTGAAGAACATGGCCTTTTGTTGGTTCAGTGGACTGAAACGCAATACGCAACCTTAATCCATCCAAACTTTGAGTTTGTCTTGTGGGCGGATCTGAAAGCCTAAAGTTTGGTAATCAAAATAAAAGCTATTGAAAAGATCTTTGTTGTGGTACCGGTCGTGTGTTATTATTACATTTTGCAATGGCTTTGCAATGTTTGCAACTTAAGTTGAGTGCGTAAGATAGCATCTTCAAATCCTATTTTCCTGACTATTTATGTACAATGGAACCTTTGCTACTGTCGTCATAGTCAATGAAGAAAAACAAAACATTTCAAATGAGGTTCTCTTCAATTTCACAAGATGCGCTTGAATTTAAGAGTTGAAAAACGTAAAAATTGAAGTGAACATATTCTCCTTGAAATAAATTAATTCTT